>NW_027182814.1:3697500-3802500 GCF_041146395.1 Eulemur rufifrons | reverse complement strand
AAGGGTCTTCCTTACTGTAGGGTTAAGGGTTAGGCTTAGAGTTAAAGCTTAAGGTTAGGGTCAGTGTTAAGATTTAGGGTGAGGGTTAACGGTTAGGGTAAAGGTAAAGCGTTAGGGTTAGGGATTAGTGATTAGGGTTTTTGGTTAGTGTTAGGGTTAGCGGTTAGGAGTTAGTGTTTTATGAAGGGGTATGGTTAGAATTAGGATTGGGGTTAGAGTTAGGGTGAGGTATAGGGGTTAGGTTTAGGGGTTAGTTTTAGGGTAAAAGGATAGGATTAGGGTTACGGGTTGGGCTTAGGTTTAGGGTTAAAGTTTACTGCTAGGGTTAGGGATAGGGTTCAGGGTTAGCTTTACGGGTTCTGGTTAGGGTTTGGTGTTAGGTTTGTGTCAGGATTAGGTCTAGTCGTGAGGGTAAGGTTTAGGGTTAGCTTTAAGAGCTAGAGTTAGGCTTAATGGTTAGGATTAGGATTAGGGTTAAGGGATAGGGTAAGGCTTAGGGGTTAGGGTGAAGGGTTAGGGTCAAGGGATAGGGTTTTTGTTAGGCATAACGTTGGGGTTAAAAGTAAGGGTTACTGTCAGTGTTAGGGTTGTAGGTAGGGTTACGGTTAGGGTTAGCGGTTTTGAATTAGGGTTAGGGATTAGGTGTCACAGTGATTACAAGGATATAGGGTTAGAATTATGGGATAGGGGTTGTTCTCAGGAAATGGGTTATGCATTAACGTTAGGATAAGAGGTTAAAGTTAGGTGCACGGTGAGGTTTACGTGTTAAGGGGAGAAATAGGAACAGGGTTGGGTGTTATCTTCAGGGTTAGGGTTATCTGTTAAAGGTATTGTTTATCCTTAGCGCACGGGCCCTGTCTGCATTAGGCGGGCGGGGGGAGTTTAGGGGGCTGGGATTGTACCCGGGAACCCACTCTATCATACTCTGGGTATGGGCCCGTGGGTTTCATGCAGGACACAGTGGTAGTGCTTCCTTTCACGCATGGCATGGGAGGATTGCAGGCTTTCTAAACTCTCAGAAAGCAAGAAGTCTGAGAATTAGATTTAGGGTTAGGATTATGGTTAGGGTTAAGGATGAAGTTTAGTGTTAGGGTGAGGGCTTAGGGTTAGGGATTAGGGTTAGGGTTAAAGGATACTCTTAGGTTTAACGGTTACACTTTGGTTTAGGGTTGACATTTACGGTTAGGGTTAAGATGAGGGGTTAGGGTTTGGTACAGGGTTAGGGTTAAGTGTTAGGTTCAGGGTTGAAGATTAGGATTAGGGTTAGGATTAAAGGTTAGCGTGAGAGTTAACACTTAGGGTTAAGGTTATGAGTTAGGGTTTAGGGTTAGGGTTAGGGTTAGGGTTCGTTTCAGGGTTAGAGTTATGTGCTATGGTTTGTGTTAGAGGTTAGGGTTAGGTTTACTGGTGACGGTTAGGGTTACGTTTAGGGGTTAGCATTAGGGTTAGGGTTAGGGTTAAGGGATAGGATTAGGGTTAAGTGTTGGGCTTAGGGTTAGGGTTTAGTGTTAGGGTTATCATTAAGGATTAGGGGTAGGGTCAGGGTTAAATGCTTGGGTGCGGGTAATGGTTAGGGTCAGGGTTAAGGTTCACGGATAGTGTTAGTGTTAAGGGATACGGATAGATGTAGGGTTCAGGGTTAGATTTAGCATTAGGGCTTAAGTTTAGGATTAGGCGGTAGGTTAGATTTAGGGTTAGATCTAGGCGTTAGGGTAAGGGCTAGCGTTAGGGTTAAGAGATAGGGTTAGGTTTAATGCTTAGGATTAGGGTTAGGGTTTGGGGTTAAGGTAAGTGTCAGGGGTTAGGTTTAAGGATCCAAGGTTAGGGTTATTTTTAGCTGTAGTGTTAGGGTTAGGGATAAGGGATCCCATTAGCATTAAGGGTCTTCCTTACTGTACGGTTAAGGGTTAGGCTTAGAGTTAAAGGTTAAGGTTAGGGTCAGTGTTAAGATTTAGGGTGAGGGTTAACGGTTAGGGTAAAGGTTAAGCGTTAGGGTTAGGGATTAGTGATTAGGGTTTTTGGTTAGTGTTAGCGTTAGCGGTTAGGAGTTAGTGTTTTATGAAGGGGCATGGTTAGAATTAGGATTGGGGTTAGAGTTAGGGTGAGGTATAGGGGTTAGGTTTAGGGGTTAGTTTTAGGGTAAAAGGATAGGATTAGGGTTACGGGTTGGGCTTAGGTTTAGGGTTAAAGTTTACTGCTAGGGTTAGGGATAGGGTTCAGGGTTAGCTTTAGGGGTTCTGGTTAGTGTTAGGTGTTAGGTTAGTGTCAGGGTTAGGTCTAGTCGTGAGGGTAAGGTTTAGGGTTAGCTTTAAGAGCTAGGGTTAGGTTTAATGGTTAGGATTAGGATTAGGGTTAAGGGTTAGGGTAAGGCTTAGGGGTTAGGGTGAAGGGTTAGGGTCAAGGGTTAGGGTTTTTGTTAGGCATAGCTTTGGGGTTAGAAGTAAGGGTTACTGTCAGTGTTAGGGTTGTAGGTAGGGTTACGGTTAGGGTTAGCGGTTTAGAATTAGGGTTAGGGATTAGGTGTCACAGTGATGACTAGGAGATAGGGTTAGAATTATGGGATAGGGGTTGTTCTCAGGAAATGGGTTATGCATTAACGTTAGGATAAGTGGTTAAAGTTAGGCGCACGGTGAGGTTTACGTGTTAAGGGGAGAAATAGGAACAGGGTTGGGTGTTACGTTCAGGGTTAGGGTTATGTGTTAAAGGTATTGTTTATGCTTAGCGCACGGGCCCTGTCTGCATTAGGCGGGCGGGGGAGTTTAGGGGGCTGGGATTGTACCCGGGAACCCACTCTATCATACTCTGGGTATGGGCCCGTGGGTTTCATGCAGGACACAGTGGTAGAGCCTCCTTTCACGCATGGCATGGGAGGATTGCAGGCTTTCTAAACTCTCAGAAAGCAAGAAGTCTGAGAATTAGATTTAGGGTTAGGATTATGGTTAGGGTGAAGGATGAAGTTTAGTGTTAGGGTGAGGGCTTAGGGTTAGGGATTAGGGTTAGGGTTAAAGGTTACTGTTAGGTTTAACGGTTACACTTTGGTTTCGGGTTGAGGTTTACGGTTAGGGTTAAGATGAGGGGTTAGGGTTAGGTACAGGGTTAGGGTTACGTGTTAGGCTTAGGGTAGAAGATTAGGATTAGGGTTAGGATTAAAGGTTAGCGTGAGAGTTAACGCTTAGGTTTAAGGTTAAGAGTTAGGGTTTAGGGTTAGGGTTAGGGTTAGGGTTAGTTTTAGGGTTAGAGTTATGTGCTATGGTTTGTCTTAGAGCTTAGGGTTAGCTTTACTGGTGACGGTTAGGGTTACGTTTAGGGGTTAGCATTAGGGTTAGGGTTAGGGTTAGGGTTAAGGGATAGGATTAGGGTTAAGTGTTGGGCTTAGGGTTAGGGTTTAGTGTTAGGGTTATCATTAAGGATTAGGGGAAGGGTCAGGGTTAAATGCTTGGGTGCGGGTAATGGTTAGGGTCAGGGTTAAGGTTCACGGATAGGGTTAGTGTTAAGGGATACGGATAGGTTTAGGGTTCAGGGTTAGAGTTAGCATTAGGGCTTAAGGTTAGGATTAGGCGGTAGGTTAGATTTAGGGTTAGATCTAGGCGTTAGGGTAAGGGCTAGCGTTAGGTTTAAGAGATAGGGTTAGGTTTAATGCTTAGGATTAGGGTTAGGGTTTGGGGTTAAAGTAAGTGTTAGGGTTAGGTTTAAGGATCAAAGATTAGGGTTATTTTTAGCTGTAGTGTTAGGGTTAGGGATAAGGGATCCCATTAGCATTAAGGGTCTTCCTTACTGTAGGGTTAAGGGTTAGGCTTAGAGTAAAAGGAGAAGGTTAGGGTCAGTGTTAAGATTTAGGGTGAGGGTTAACGGTTAGGGTAAAGGTTAAGCGTTAGGGTTAGGGATTAGTGATTAGGGTTTTTCGTTAGTGTTAGGGTTAGGGGTTAGGAGTTAGTGTTTTATGAAGGGGTATGGTTAGAATTAGGATTGGGGTTAGAGTTAGGGTGAGGAATAGGGGTTAGGTTTAGGGGTTAGTTTTAGGGTTGAAGATTAGGATTAGGGTTAGGATTAAAGTTTAGCGTGAGAGTTAACACTTAGGGTCAAGGTTAAGAGTTAGGGTTTACGGTTAGGCTTAGGGTTAGATTTAGGGTTAGAGTTATGTGCTATGGTTTGTGTTAGGGGTTAGGGTTAGGTTTACTGTTCACGGTTAGGGTTGGGTTTAGGGGTTAGCATTAGGGTTAGGAATTAGGTTTAGGGTAAGGGTCTAGAGTTAATGTTGGGCTTTAGTCTCGGGGCTTAGTTTCAGTGTCAGGGGTTAGCGTTGGTGGTAGGGCTTAGCTTTAGCGGTCAGTTTAAGGGCACAGGACCTGGTTAATCTACGGTGAGAGGGGTGCGGTCGGAGTCACCACGAAAGCACAACATCATTCCCTGGGCCTTGGGACAGGACCTACATGCAGGACTCAGGCGGAGCCTCATCTGACACATGGCATGGCTGTATTGTAGGCTTGCTTCACTCTGGGAATGGAAGTAGTGTGAGAATTAGGGTTGGGGTTGGGGTTAGGGTTTTTCGTGTTAGGGGTTAGGTTTCGAGTTAGGGTTAGGTGCTAGGGATTAGTGGTTAGGGTTAGAGTTAGTGTTAGGGGTAAGGTGTTAAGTCTGGGTTAGGGGGCCAGTGTAAGGTTTAGGGTTGGAGTTAGAGTTAGGGTTAGGGGTTAGGGTTAAGGGATAGGGTTAGGATTCAGGGTGAGGGTTAGAGGGTTAACAGTTGGGGTTAGGCTTAGGGGTAAGGGATAGTGTTAGGGTTAAGGGTTAGGAGCTTGGTTCAGGTTTAAGGTTAGCATTAGGGGTTGGGGTTAGTGTTAACTGTATGTCAGTGTTGGGGTTAGATCTCTAGGCATTAGGGTAAAGGTTAGGGTTAGGGTTAAGAGTTAGGGTTCTGTTTAATGGTTAGGATTGGGAATAGGTTAAGGGTTAGGGTTAAGGTTGGGGTTATGACGAAGGATCAACGGTTAGGGTTACTTTTAGGCGTAGGGTTAGGGTAAGGGGTTAGGGTTAGTGTTAGTGTTGTTGGTCGGGTTAAGGTTAGGGTTGGCGCTTCAGAATTAGGGATTAGGTGTTACGGTTATAGCTAGGAGGTAGGGTTATAATGACGGTATAGGGCTTGTTCTCAGGGTGTCATGCATTAACGTTAAGATATC
The DNA here is from genome assembly GCF_041146395.1 of Eulemur rufifrons. Lineage (NCBI taxonomy): Eukaryota > Metazoa > Chordata > Mammalia > Primates > Lemuridae > Eulemur > Eulemur rufifrons. The sequence continues at coordinate 3,797,323 of NW_027182814.1, read as the reverse complement.
GGGTTAAAGTTAGGGTTATGTTGAGGTTTAACTGTTAAGGTGAGCAGTAGGATCAGGGTTAGGTGTTATGTTGTGGGTTAGGCTTATGGGTGAGGGGTAGGGTTTATGCTTAGGGCACGGGCCCTGTATGCCCTAGGAGGCAAAGTTAGGTGTCTGTGATGGTCGCTGGGAACCCACTCTACCGCACGCAGTGTATGGGCCTCTGGGTTTCATGCAGGACACTGTGGCAGAGCCTCCTTTCACGCATGGCGTGGGACGATTGCAGGCTTTCTAAACTCTAAGAAAGCAAGAACTCTGAGAATTAGATGTAGGGTTAGGGTTATGGTTAGGGTTAAGGATGAAGTTTAGTGTTAGGGTGAGGGCTTAGGCTTAGGGATTACGGTTAGGGTTAAAGTTTACTCTTAGATTTAACGGTTACACTTTGGTTTAGGGTTGAGGTTTAAGGTTAGGGTTAAGATGAGGGGTTAGGGTTTGGTACAGGGTTAGGGTTAAGTGTTAGGTTTAGGGTTTAAGATTAGGATTAGGGTTAGGATTAAAGGTTAGCGTGAGAGTTAACGCTTAGGTTTAAGGTTAAGTGTTAGGGTTTACGGTTAGGCTTAGGGTTAGATTTAGGGTTAGAGTTATGTGCTATGGTTTGTGTTAGGGGTTAGGGTTAGGTTTACTGTTCACGGTTAGGGTTGGGTTTAGGGGTTAGCATTAGGGTTAGGGATTAGGTTTAGGGTAAGGGTCTAGAGTTAATGTTGGGCTTTAGGCTCGGGGCTTAGGTTCAGGTCAGGGGTTAGCGTTGGTGGTAGGGCTTAGCTTTAGCGGTCAGTTTAAGGGCACAGGACCTGGTTAATCTACGGTGAGAGGGGTGCGGTCGGAGTCACCACGAAAGCACAACATCATTCCCTGGGCCTTGGGAGAGGACCTCCATGCAGGACTCAGGCGGAGCCTCATCTCACACATGGCATGGCTCTATTGTAGGCTTGCTTCACTCTGGGAATGGAAGTAGTGTGAGAATTAGGGTTGGGGTTGGGGTTAGGGTTTTTCGTGTTAGGGGTTAGGTTTCGAGTCAGGGTTAGGTGCTAGGGATTAGTGGTTAGGGTTAGAGTTAGTGTTAGGGGTAAGGTGTTAAGTCTGGGTTAGGGGGCCAGGGTAAGGTTTAGGGTTGGAGTTAGAGTTAGGGTTAGGGGTTAGGGTTAAGGGATAGGGTTAGGATTCAGGGTGAGGGTTAGAGGGTTAACAGTTGGGGTTAGGCTTAGGGGTTAGGGATAATGTTAGGGTTAAGGATTAGGACCTTGGTTCAGGTTTAAGGTTAGCATTAGGGGTTGGGGTTCGTGTTAACTGTAGGTCAGTGTTGGGGTTAGATCTCTAGGCATTAGGGTAAAGGTTAGGGTTAGGGTTAAGAGTTAGGGTTCTGTTTAATGGTTAGGATTGGGAATAGGGTTAAGGGTTAGGGTTAAGGTTAGGGGTTATGACGAAGGATCAACGGTTAGGGTTACTTTTAGGCGTAGGGTTAGGGTAAGGGGTTAGGGTTAGTGTTAGTGTTGTTGGTCGGGTTAAGGTTAGGGTTGGCGTTTCAGAATTAGGGATTAGGTATTACGGTTATAGCTAGGAGGTAGGGTTATAATGACGGTATAGGGCTTGTTCTCAGGGTGTCATGCATTAACGTTAAGATATGGGGTTAAAGTGAGGGTTATGGTGAGGTTTACCTGTTAAGGTGAGCAGTAGGATCAGGGTTAGGTGTTATGTTGTGGGTTAGGCTTATGGGTGAGGGGTAGGGTTTATGCTTAGGGCACGGGCCCTGTATGCTCTAGGAGGCAAAGTTAGGTGTCTGTGATGGTCGCTGGGAACCCACTCTACCGCACGCAGTGTATGGGCCTCTGGGTTTCATGCAGGACACTGTGGCAGAGCCTCCTTTCACGCATGGCGTGGGAGGATTGCAGGCTTTCTAAACTCTAAGAAAGCAAGAAGTCTGAGAATTAGATTTAGGGTTAGGGTTATGGTTAGGGTTAAGGATGAAGTTTAGTGCTAGGGTGAGGGCTTAGGCTTAGGGATTACGGTTAGGGTTAAAGGTTACTCTTAGATTTAACGGTTACACTTTGGTTTAGGGTTGAGGTTTAAGTTTAGGGTTAAGATGAGGGGTTAGGGTTTGGTACAGGGTTAGGGTTAAGTGTTAGGTTTAGGGTTTAAGATTAGGATTAGGGTTAGGATTAAAGGTTAGCGTGAGAGTTAACGCTTAGGGTTAAGGTTAAGAGTTAGGGTTTAGGGTTAGGTTTAGGGTTAGGGTTAGTTTTAGGGTTAGAGTTATGTGCTATGGTTTGTGTTAGAGGTTAGGGTTAGGTTTACTGTTCACGGTTAGGATTACGTTTAGCGGTTAGCATTAGGGTTAGGGTTAGGGTTAGGGTTAAGGGATAGGATTAGGTTTAAGTGTTGGGCTTAGGGTTAGGGTTTAGTGTTAGGGTTATCATTAAGGATTAGGGTTAGGGTCAGGGTTAAATGCTTGGGTGCGGGTAATGGTTAGGGTCAGCGTTAAGGTTCACGGATAGGGTTACTGTTAAGGGTTACAGGTAGGTTTAGGGTTCAGGGTTAGCGTTAGCATTAAGGCTTAAGGTTAGGATTAGGCGGTAGATTAGATTTAGGGTTAGATCTAGGCGTTAGGGTAAGGGCTAGTGTTAGGGTTAAGAGATAAGGTTAGGTTTAATGCTTAGGATTAGGGTTAGGGTTTGGGGTTAAAGTAAGTGTTAGGGGTTAGGTTTAAGGATCCAAGGTTAGGGTTATTTTTAGCTGTAGTGTTAGGGTTAGGGATAAGGGATCCCATTAGCAGTAAGGGTCTTCCTTACTGTAGGGTTAAGGGTTAGGCTTAGAGTTAAAGGTTAAGGTTAGGGTCAGTGTTAAGAATTAGGGTGAGGGTTAACGGTTAGGGTAAAGGTTAAGCGTTAGGGTTAGGGATTAGTGATTAGGGTTTTTGGTTAGTGTTAGGGTTAGCGGTTAGGAGTTAGTGTTTTATGAAGGGGTATGGTTAGAATTAGGATTGGGATTAGAGTTAGGGTTAGGTATAGGGGTTAGGTTTAGGGGTTAGTTTTAGGGTAAAAGGATAGGATTAGGGTTATGGGTTGGGCTTAGTTTTAGGGTTAAAGTTTACTGCTAGGGTTAGGGATAGGGTTCACGGTTAGCTTTAGGGGTTCTGGTTAGTGTTAGGTGTTAGGTTAGTGTCAGGGTTAGGTCTAGTCGTGAGGGTAAGGTTTAGGGTTAGCTTAAGAGCCAGGGTTAGGTTTAATGGTTAGGATTAGCATTACGGTTAAGGGTTCGGGTAAAGCGTAGTGGTTAGGGTGAAGGGTGAAGGGTTAGGGCTTTTGTTAGGCATAGCGTTGGGGTTAGAACTAAGGGTTCCTGTCAGTGTTAGGGTTGTAGGCAGCGTTACGGTTAGGCTTAGCGGTTGAGAATTAGGGTTAGGGATTAGGTGTTACATTTATGACTAGGAGATAGGGTTAGAATTATTGGATAGGGGATGTTCTCAGGGAATGGTTTATGTATTAACGTTACGATAAGAGGTTAAAATTAGGTTCACGGTGAGGTTTACGTGTTAAGGGGAGAAATATGAACAGGGTTAGGTGCTATGTTCAGGGTTAGGGTTATCTGTTAAAGGTATTGTTTATGCTTAGCGCACGGGCCCTGTCTGCATGAAGCTGGGGGGAGGTTAGGGGGCTGGCATTGTCACGGGGAACCCGCTGTATCGGACTCTGGGTATGGGCCCGTGGTTTTCATGCAGGACACAGTGGTAGAGCCTCCTTTCCCACATGGCATGGGAGGATTGCAGGCTTTCTAAACTCTAAGAAAGCAAGAAGTCTGAGAATTAGATTTAGGGTTAGGATTATGGTTAGGGTTCAGGATGAAGTGTAGTGTTATGGTGACGGGATAGGGTTACAGATTAGGGTTACGGTTTAAGGTTACTCTTAGGTTTAACAATTACAGTTTGTTTTAGTGTTGAGGTTTTCAGATAGGGTTAAGATGAGGGGTTAGGGTTTGGTACATGGTTAGGGTTGTGTTAGGTTTAGGGTTGAAGATTAGGATTAGGGTTGGGATTAAAGGTTAGCATGAGAGTTAACGGTTAAGGTTAAGGTTAAGGGTTAGAGTTAGGGTTTAGGTTCAGGGTTAAGCGTTAGGGTTAGTTTTAGGGTTAGAGTTATGTGTTAGGGTTTCTGTTAGAGGTAGGGTTAGGTTCACTGTTCACGGTTAGGGTTACCTCTAGGGGTTAGCATTAGGGTTAGGGATTAGGTTTAGGGTAAGTGTTTAGAGTTAGTGTTGGGCTTTAGGCTCGGGGCTTAGGTTCAGGGTCAGGGGTTAGGGTTGGTGGTAGGGCTTAGCTTTAGTGGTCAGTTTAAGGGCACAGGACCTGGTTAATCTACGGTGAGAGGGGTGTGGTCGGAGTCACCACGAAAGCACAACATCATTCCCTGGGCCTTGGTAGAGGACCTACATGCAGGACTCAGGCGGAGCCTCATCTCACACATGGCATGGCTGTATTGTAGGCTTGCTTTACTCTGGAAATGGATTTAGTGTGAGAATTAGGGATAGGTTTGGGGTCAGGGGTTTCGAGTTAGGGATTAGGTTTCGAGTCAGGGTCAGGTGCTAGGGATTAGTGGTTAGGGTTAGAGTTAGTGTTAGGGGTTAGGTGTTAAGTCTGGGTTCGGGGGCCAGGATTAGGTTTAGGGTTGGGGTTAGCGTTAGGGTTAGGTGTTAGGGTTAAAGTTTAGGCTTAGAGTCAGGGTTAAGTGTTAGGGTGAGGCTTAACATTTAGGGTTAAGGTTAGGGGGTTATGGATAGGGTTAGGGTTAAGGGTTAGTTTTATAGTTCAGGTTTAAGGTTAGGATCAGGGGTTAGGGTTAGTGTTAACTGTAGGTCAGTGTTGGGGTTAGATCTCTAGGCATTAAGGTATAGGTTAGGGGTAGAGTTAAGTAGGGTTATGTTTAATGGTTACGATTGGGATTAGCGTGAAGGGTTAGGGTTAAGGTTTAGGGGTTATGACTAAGTATCAATGGTTAGGGTTACTTTTAGGTGTAGGGTTAGGGTAAGTGTTTAGGGTTAGTGTTAGTGTTGTTGGTAGGATTAAGGTTAGGGTTGGCGTTTCAGAATTAGGGATTAGGTGTTACGGTTATGGCTAGGAGTTAGGGTTAGAATTACGCTATAGGGCTTGTTCTCAGGGTGTCATGCATTATCGTTAATATAAGGGGTTAAAGTTAGGGTTACGGTGAGGTTTACGTGTTAAGGTGGACAGTAGGATCAGGGTCAGGTGTTATGTTTCGGGTTAGGGTTATGGGTGAGGGGTAGGGTTTGTGCTTAGGGCACAGGCCCTGTATGCACTAGGAGGCGAAGTTAGGGGTCTGTGATGGTCGCTGGGAACCCACTCTATCGTACGCAGTGTATGGGCCTCTGGGTTTCATGCAGGACACTGTGGCAGAGCGGGCTTTCATGCATGGCTTAGTAGGATTGTAGGCTTTCAAAACTCTGAGAAAGCAAGAAGTCTGAGAGTTAGATTTAGAGTTAGTATTATGGTACGGTTTAGGGATGAGGATTAGTGATAGGGTGAGGGCTTAGGGTTAGGGATTAGGGTTAGGGTTAGGGTTGTTGGTAGGGTGAAGTTTAGGGTTGGCATTTTAGAATTAAGGATGAAGTGTTACGGTTATGGCTAGGGGTTAGGATTAGAATTATGGGATAGGGCTCCTTCTCAGTGTGTTATGCATTAACGTTAAGATAAGGGGATAAGTTAGGGTTACGGGGAGGTTTATGTTTTAAGGTGAGCAATAGGATCAGGGTCAGGTGCTATGTTCAGGGTGAGGGTTATCTGTAAGGGGTAGTGTTTATATTTAGCGTACAGGCTCTGTCTGCACTGGGCGGGGGGCTGGGGTTACGGGGATGGGATTTCCCCGGGAACCCACTCTATCATACGCTAGGTATGGGCTCCTGGTTTCATGCAAGAGAGAGCTGCAGAGCCCCCTTTTACTCATGGCATGGGAGGATTTTAGGCTTTCTAAACTCTAAGAAAGCAAGAAGTCCGAGAATTAGATTTAGGGGTAGGATTATGATAATGTTTAGGGTTAGGGTTAGTGTTAAGGTGGGGTCTTAGGGTTAAGGGTTAGCGTTAGAGGTTAGTGTTAGGTTTAACAGTTACAGTTAGGTTTATGGTTAAGTTTGAGAGTTAGGGTTAAGGTTTGGGTTTAGCGTTTGACACAGGGTTAGGCTTCAGTGTTAGCTTTATGGTTAAAGATTAGGATTAGGGTTAGTGTGAGGGTTAATGGTAAGGGTCAAGATTAAGGGTTAGGGTTGGGGTTAGGGTTAGGTTTAGGGTTAGGGGTTAGGGTTAGGCTTAGGGTTAAGGGATAGGATTAGGGTTAAGTGTTGGGCTTATGGTTAGGGTTAAAGTTTAGTGTTAGGGTTAATGTTTAGTGTTATGGTCCAGTTTAAGTGTTAGGGTGAGGGTTAACAGTTAGGATTAGGCTTAGGGGTTAGGGATATAGTGAAGGATCAGTATTAGGGTTAGGTTTAGGGTTCAGGGTTAGGGTTAGCTTTAGGGGTTATGGCTAGTGTTAGGTGTTAGGTTAGTGTCAGGGTTAGGTCTAGTCGTGAGGGTAAGGTTTAGGGTTAGCTTTAAGAGCTAGGGTTAGGTTTAATGGTTAGGATTAGGATTACGGTTAAGGGTTAGGGTAATGCGTAGGGATTAGGGTGAAGGGTGAAGGGTTAGGGCTTTTGTTAGGCATAGCGTTGGGGTTAGAAGTAAGGGTTCCTGTCAGTGTTAGGGTTGTAGGCAGCGTTACGGTTAGGCTTAGCGGTTGAGAATTAGGGTTAGGGATTAGGTGTCACAGTTATGACTAGGAGATACGGTTAGAATTATTGGATAGGGGATGTTCTCAGGAAATGGGTTATGCATTAACGTTAGGATAAGAGGTTAAAGTTAGGCTCACGGTGAGGTTTACGTGTTAAGGGGAGAAATAGGAACAGGGTTAGGTGCTATGTTCAGGGTTAGGGTTATCTGTTAAAGGTATTGTTTATGCTTAGCGCACGGGCCCTGTGTACATTAAGCTGGGGCGAGGTTAGGGGGCTGGGATTGTCACCGGGAACCCACTGTATCAGACTCTGTGTATGGGCCCGTGGTTTTCATGCAGGACACAGTGGTAGAGCCTCCTTTCCCACATGGCATGGGAGGATTGCAGGCTTTCTAAACTCTAAGAAAGCAAGAAGTCTGAGAATTAGATTTAGGGTTAGGATTATGGTTAGGGTTCAGGATGAAGTGTAGTGTTATGGTGAGGGGATAGGGTTACAGATTAGGGTTACGGTTTAAGGTTACTGTTAGGTTTAACGGTTACAGTTCGTTTTAGGGTTGAGGTTTGTGGATAGGGTTAAGATGAGGGGTTAGGGTTTGGTACAGGGTTAGGGTTTTGTTAGGTTTAGGGTTGAAGATTAGGATTAGGGTTAGGATTAAAGGTTAGCATGAGAGTTAACGGTTAAGGTTAAGGTTAAGGGATAGGGTTAGGGTTTAGGTTCAGGGTTAAGGGTTAGGGTTAGTTTTAGGGTTAGAGTTATGTGTTAGGATTTGTGTTAGAGGTTAGGGTTAGGTTTACTGTTCACGGTTAGGGTTAGGTTTAGGGTTTAGCATTAGGGATAGGGATTAGGTTTAGGGTAAGTGTTTGGAGTTAGTGTTGGGCTTTAGGCTCGGGGCTTAGGTTCAGGGTCAGGGGTTAGGGTTGGTGGTAGGGCTTAGATTTAGCGGTCAGTTTAAGGGCACTGGACCTGGTTAATCTACGGTGACAGGGGTGTGGTCTGAGTCACCACGAAAGCACGACATCATTCCCTGGGCCTTGGGACAAAACCTACATGCAGGACTCAGGCGGAGCCTCATCTCACACATGGCATGGCTGTATTTTAGGCTTGCTTCACTCTGGGTATGGAAGTAGTGTGAGAATTAGGGTTAGGTTTGGGTTTAGGGGTTTCGAGTTAGGGGTTAGGTTTCGAGTCAGGGTCAGGTGCTAGGGATTAGTGGTTAGGGTTAGAGTTTGTGTTAGGGGTAAGGTGTTAAGTCTGGGTTAGGGGGCCAGGGTTAGGTTTAGGGTTGTGGTTAGCGTTAGGGTTAGGGGTTAGGGTTAAGGGATAGGGTTAGAGTCAGGGTTAATGTTAGGGTGAGGCTTAACAGTTAGGGTTAGGGTTAGGGGGTTAGGGATAGGGTTAGGGTTAAGGGTTATGTTTATGGTTCAGCTTTAAGGTTAGGATTTGGGGTTAGGATTAGTGTTAACTGTAGGTCAGTGTTGGGGTTAGATATCTAGGCATTAGGGTAGAGGTTAGCGGTAGGGTTAAGTAGGGTTATGTTTAATGGTTAGGATTGGGATTAGCATGAAGGGTTAGGGTTAAGGTTTAGGGGTTATGACTAAGGATCAATGGTTAGGGTTATTTTTAGGCGTAGGGTTAGGGGAATTGTTTAGGGTTAGGTTTAGGGTTGTTGGTAGGGTGAAGGTAGGGTTGGCATTTTAGAATTAGGGATGAGGTGTTAGGGTTATGGCTGGGGATTAGATTTAGAATTATGGGATAGGGCTTCTTCTCAGGGTGTTATACATTAATGTTAAGATAAGGGGATAAGTTAGGGTTTCGGAGAGGTTTATGTTTTAAGGTGAGCAATAGGTTCAGGGTCAGGTTTTATATTGAGGGTGAGGGTTATCTGTTAGGGATAGTGTTTATACTTAGCGTACGGTCCCTGTCTGCACTGGGTGGGGGGCGGGGGTTAGAGGGATGGGATTGTCCCCGGGAACGCACTCTATCATACGCTGGGTATGGGCTCCAGGGTTTCATGAAGGACACAGTGGAAGAGCCCCCATTTACTCATGGCATGGGAGGATTGTAGGCTTTCTAAACTCTGAGAAAGCAAGAAGTCTGAGAATTAGATTTAGGGGTAGGATTATGGTAATGTTTAGAGAGGAAGATTAGTGTTAGGGTAGCCTCTGAGGGTTAGGGGTTAGCGTTAAAGGTTAGTGTTATTTTTAATAGTTACAGTTACGTTTACGGTTAAGTTTCAGGGTTAGGGTTAAGGTTTGGTTTTAGCGTTTGGCACAGGGTTAGGCTTCAGTGTTAGGTTTATGGTTAAAGATTAGGATTAGGGTTAGGGTTAAGGGTTAGTGTGAGGGTTAATGGTAAGGGTCAAGATTAAGTGTTACGGTTGGGGTTAGGGTTAGGAATAAGGCTTCGTGTAACGTTTAGGGTTAGAGTTAAGTGTTATGGTTATGGCTAGAGGTTAGGGTTAGGTTTAGGGTTCATGGTTAGGGTTACATTTAGGGGTTCGGGTTACGGGTTAAGTTTAGGGTGAGTGTTTAGTGTTACTGTTGGGCGTTAGGATAAGGGCCGAGGTTTAGGGTTAGGATTTAGGTTTAGTGTTAGGGCTTAGATTTAGTGGTTAGTTTAAGGGCACATGCTCTGTTTAATCTATGGTGAGAAGGGTGCAGACTGGGTCGCCTCAACACCACACCATCGTACCTGGGCCTCGGGCCCAGACCTACATGCAGGACTCAGGCAGAGCCTCTTCTCATTTGTGGCATGGCTCTATTGTAGGCTTGGTCAACTCTGAGAACGGAGGAAGTGTGAGAATTAGGGTTATGGTTAGGGTTATGTGTTTAGGGTTAGAGGTTAGGGTTTGAGTGAAGTTTAGCTGTTAGGAATTAGAAGTTAGGATTAGTGTGTCAGGGGTTAGGTGTTAGGTTTTTGTAAGGGGCTAGCGTTAGATTTAGGGTTAGGGTTAATGTTCGGGCGGGTTAGGGGTCAGCCTTAGGGTTAGGCTTACGAGATAGGATTAAGGTAAAGGGTGAAGGCTTAAGATTAGCAGTAAGGGTTAAGGTTAGGGTTAAGGGTTAGGGTTTCGGTCCAAGTTAAGGGTGAGAGTGAGGGTTAACATTTGCGATTAGGGTAATGGTTTAGGGATAGTAATAGGTTTAAGGGATAGGGTTAGGGTTAGGTTTAGGGTTCGGGGTTAGGGTTAGCATTAGCGGTTAGGGTTAGGGTTAGGGGTTAGGGTTACAGTTAGGGTTAGGTCTAGGCATTATGGTAATGGTTCGTGTTAGGGTTAAGAATTAGGGTTAGGTTTAATTGTTAGGATTATGATCAGTGTAATGGTTAGGGTTAGGGTTAGCGGTTAGAGTTAGGGTTAGTGTTAGGGTTGTTTGTAGGGTGAAGGTAATGTTTAACAGTTGAGAATTAAGGTTAGGGATTAGGTGTTACGGTTATGCTAGGAGTTAGGCTTAGAATTAAGGGATAGGGTTTGTTCTTAGGGTAAGTGTTATTCAATAACATTAGGATAGGGGGTTAAAGTTAGGGTTACAGTGAGGTTTACGTGTTAAGGTGAACAATAACATCAGGGTTAGGTGTTATGTTCAGGGTTAGGGTTATGGGTGAGGTGCAGGGTTTTTGCTTAGGGCATAGGCCCTGTCAGCACTAGCAGGGGGAGTTAGGGGGCCGTGATTGTCCCCAGGAACCCACTCTATTGTACACAGAGTATGGGCTCCTGGGTTTCATGCAGGACACTGTGGTAGAGCCAGCTTTCACGCATGGCTTTGGAGAATTGTAGGCTTTTAAAACTCTGAGATAGCAAGAAGTCTGAGAATTAGATTTAGGGTTAGGATTATGGTTAGAGTTAGGAATGAAGATTAGTCAGGGAGAGGGCTTAGGGTTAGGGCTTAAGCTTCGAGTGAGGATTAGGGGTTAGGGAGTAGGTGTTGGGTTTAGTGATAGGGTTAGGGTTTAGGGGTTAGGGTTGGGTTAGGGGCTAGGGTTAGATTTATGGTGGGGTTATGGTTAGCATTAGGGGTTAGGGTTAGGGTTAAGGGATAGGATAAGGGTTAAGCGTTAAGGCTTAGGGTAAGCGTTAAGTGTTAGGTTTAGTTTTAAGGGTTAGGGTTACAGTTCGAGTTAAGGGTTAGTGTGGGGTTAACAGTTAGGGCTAGGCTTATGGCTTAAGGATAGAGTTAGGTTTAAGGCTTAGGATTAGGGTTCAGTGTTAGGGTTAGCACTAGGGATTAGGGTTAGGGTTAGGGGTTACGTTTACTCTTAGGGTTAGGTCTAGGCGTTAGGGTACGTGCTAGTGTTAGGCTTAAGAGTTAGGGTTAGGTTTAATTGTTAGGATTAGGATCAAGGTTAAGGGTTAGGGTTAAGGTTAGGGGTTAGGGTTAAGTGTCAATTGTTACGGTTATTTTTAGGTGTACGGTTAGGGTTAGCGGTTAGGGTTAGGGTTAGTGTTAGGGTTGTTTGTAGGGGTAAGGTAATGTTTAGCAGTTTTGAATTAGCCTTAGGGATTAGGTGTTATAATTGTGGCTAGGAGTTAGGGTTAGAATTAAGGGATAGGGGTTGTTCTTAGGGTAAGTCTTATGCATTAACGTTAGGATAACGGGTTCAAGTTAGAGTTATGGTGAGGTTGATGTGTTAAGGTGAGCAATAGTATCAGGGTGAGCTGTGATGTTCAGGGTTAGGGTTATGGGTGAGGGGTAGTGTTTATGCTTATATCACGAGCCCTCCCTGCTCTAGGAGGGGGCTTAGGGGGCTGGGATAGATGCCAGAAGCCATTCTATCATATGCTGGGTATGGGCCCCCTGGTTTCATGCCGGACACAGTGGCCGAGCCTCCTTCTACACATGGCATGGGAGGATTGTAGGCTTTGTAAACTCTGAGAAAGCAAGAAGTCTGAGAATTAAATTTAGGGCTAGGATTAGGGTTAGGGTTAGCAATATAGGTTACTGTTATGGTGAGGGCTTAGGGTTAGGGGTTTTGGTTAGGGTCAGGGTTAAAGGTTAGTGTTAGGTTTAACAGTTACAGTTAGGTTTAGGGTTAAGCTTTAAGGTTTACGGTTAGGGTTAAGATTAGGGGTTAGGTTTTGGTACAGGGTAAGGGTTAAGTGCTAGGTTTAGGGTTAAAGATTAGGATTAGGGTTAGGGTTAAGGTTTAGTGTGAGGGTTAACGGTTAGGGTTAAGGTTAAGTGTTAGGGTTATGGGTTAGGGTTAGGGTTAAGTGCTCATGTTAGGTTTAGGGTTAGAGTTAAGTGTTATGGTTAGGGTTAGGGGTTTGGGTTAGGTTTAGGGTTCATGGTTAAGGTTACATTTAGGGGTTAGGTTTAGGGTAAGCGTTTAGTGTTAGTGTTGGGCATTAGGGTCAGGGCTTAGGTTTAGGGTTAGGGGTTAGGGTCAGTGTTTGGACTTTGATTTAGCGGTTAGTTTAAGGGTACAGGACCTGTGTAATCTATGGTGAGAAGGGTGCAGAATGTTTCCATGCGACACCACACCATCGGATCCTGGGCCTTTGGCCCAGACCTACTTGCAGGACTCATGCAGAAACTCTACTCACGCATTGCATGGTTGTATTTTAAGCTTGGTTAACTCTGAGAATGGAAGTAGTGTGAGAAATAGGGTTATGGTTAGGGTTAAGGGTTTGGTGTTAGGGGTTAGGGTTCAAGTGAGGTTTAGTGGTTAGGGACTAGGATTTAGGGTTAGTGTTAGGGTTAGGGGTTAGGGGTTAGGGGTTAGTTTTGCGTTAGGGGCTAGGGTTAGATTTATAGTTGGGGTTAGTGTTAGGGTTAGGATTAGGCATCAGGGTTAGTGTTAGGGTTAAAGGATAGGATTGGGGTTAAGTGTTAAGGCTTAGGGTTTGTGTTAAGTGTTAGGGTTGGGGTTTAGGCTTAGGGTTACGGTTCGAGTTAAGCTCTAGGGTGAGGGTTAAAGATTAGGCTTAGGATTATTGGTTAGGGATAGAGTTATGTTTAAGGGTTAGGGATAGGGTTAGGTTTAGGGTTCAGTGTTAGGGTTAGCATTAGGGGTTAGGGTTAGGGGTTAGGCATAGTGATGTATTAAGGGCTATGGTTAGAATTAGGATTGGTGTTAGTGTTAGGTTTAGGGTTAGGGGTTAGGTTTAGGGTTAAGGGATAGGATTATGGTTAAGGGTTGGGCGTAGGTTTAGGGTTAAAATTTAGTGTTAGGGTTAAGATTTAGTGTTAGGGTCCGGTTTAAGGGTTAGGGTGAGGGTTAATGGTTAGGGTTAGGGTTAGGGGTTGGGGATATAGTTAGTATTAAGTGTTAGGGTTAGGTTTAGGGTTCAGGGTTAGGATTAGCTTTAGGGGTTATGATTAGGGTTAGGTGTTAGTTTAGTGTTAGTGTTAGGTCTAGGCGTCAGGGTAAGGTTTAGGGTTAGGGTTAAGAGCTAAGTTTGGGTTTAGTGGTTAGGATTAGGATTAGGGTTAGGAGTTAGGGTAAAGGGTCAAGGTTTAGCATTATTTTTAGCCATAGCTTTGGCGTTGGGAGTAAGGGTTAGGTTCAGTGTTAGGGTAACAGTAGGTTACCGTAACAGTAACTACGTAGGGTAACAGTTAGTGTTAGTGGTTTAGAATTAGGGTTAGGGATTAGTTGTTACAGTTATGACTAGGAGATAGGGTTAGAATTATGGGATAGGGGTTATTCTCAGGGTAAGTGTTATGCATTAACGTTAGGATAAGAGGTTAAAGTTCAGGTTACAGTGAGGTTTACATTCTAAGGTGAGCAATAGAATCAGGGTTAAACGTTATTTTCAGGGTTAGAGTTTTGGGTGAGGTGTAGAGTTTATGCTTAGGACACCGGCCTTGTCTGCATTAGGCGGGGGGCGGGAGTTAGGGGGCTGGGATTGTCACCAGGAACCCACTCTATCGTACTCTGGTTATGGGCCCCAGCGGTTCATTCAGGACACAGTGGAAGAGCCTCCTTTCACGCATGGAATGGGAGGATTGTAGGCTTTCTAAACTCTAAGAAAGCAAGAAGACTGAGAATTAGATTTAGGGTTAGGGTTAGGGTTCGGGTTAAGGATCAAGGTTAGTGTTAGGGTGAAGGCTTAGAGTTAGGGGTTACGGGTAGCGTTACAGGTTACTCTTAGTTTTAACCGTTACAGTTAGGTTCAGGGTTAAGGTTTACGGTTAGGTTTAAGGTTAGGGTTTAGGGTTTGGTACAGGATTAGGGTTAAATATTAGGTTTAGGGTTAAAGATTACGATTAAGGTTAGGTTTAAAGGTTAGTGTGAGGGTTAACAGTCAGGGTTAAAGTTAAGAGTTAGGGTTAGGGTTAGTGTTAGGATTAAGGGTTCATGTTAGGTTTAGGGTTAGAGTTAAGTGCTATGGTTAGCGCTCGAGGTTAGGGTTAGGTTTAGGGTTCACAGTTAGGGTTATGTTTAGGGGTTAGCATTAGGGTTAGGGATTAGCTTTAGGGTAAGAGTTTAGAGTTAGTGTTGGGCTTTAGGCTCAGGGCTTAGGTTTAGGGTCAGAGGTTAGGGTTGATGTTAGGGCTTAGATTTAGCGGTTAGTTTAAGGGCACAGGACCTGTTTATTCTACAGTGAGAGGGGTTAGGGTTAGGGTTAGGGTTGGCGTAAGGGTTACGGTTAGATTTAACCTTGGGGTTAGTGTTAGGGTTAGGGGTTAAAAACACCTACAGCCAGCCCTAACCCGATTTCTCACACTTCTTCCATTCTCAGAGTTAACCAAGCCTACAATACAGCCATGTCATGCGTGAGAAGAGGCTCCACCTGAGCCCTGTATGTAGGTCTTGGCCCAAGGCCCAGCGTATGGTGGTGTCGTGTCGCAGGGACCCTGTGCACCACTCTCACCATAGATTAAACAGGTCCTGTGCCCTTAAACTAACCGCTAAATCTCAGCCCGAACACTAATCCTAACCCCTAACCCGAAAAGTTATCCTTAACCCTAACTGTTAACACTCAAACTAACCCTTAACTCTAACCCTAGTCATGATCTTTAACCCTAACCCTAACACTTAACCCTAACCCTGTACCAAACCGTAACCCCTAAGCTTAACCCTAACCCTAAACCTAAACCCTAAGTCTAACTGTAACTGTTAAATCTAACAGTAACTTTTAACCCTAAAACTAACCCTATCCCCTTACCCGAAGCCCTCACCCTAAGATTAAACTTCATCCCTAACCATAACGATAATCCTAACCTTAAATCTAATTCTCAGACTTCTTACTTTCTTAGGGATTGGAAAGCTTATAATCCTCCTTTACCATGCGTGAAATCAGGCTCTGCCAGAGTGTCCTACAAGAAACCCATGGGCCCATACCCTGCATACGATAGAGTGGGTTTCTGGTGACAATCGCATCCCCCTCAATCCCACTCCTAGGGCAGACAGGGCCCATACCCTAAGCAAAACCCTACCCCTCACTCATAATTCTAACCCTGATCCTATTGCTCACCTTAACACATAAACCTCACCGTAAACCTAACTTTAACCACTTATTCTAACGTTAATGCATAACACTTATGCTAAGAACAACCCCTATCACTTAATACTAACCCAAACTCCTAGCCATAACAGTAACCCCTAATCCCTAACCCTAATTCTAACCACTAAACATTACCTTAACCCTACAAACAACCCTAATACTAACCCTAACCTTAAACGCTAACCCTAACCTTATCCCTAAACATAACCTTAAAAGTTTACCCTAAACCCTAACCCTATCCCCTAACCCTAAGCCTAACCCTTAATTCTGATCCTAATCCTAACAATTAAACCTAACCCTAACACTAACCCTTACCTTAATGTCTAGACCTAATCTTAGCAGTAAAACTACCTCTAACCCTAACCCTAGACCTTAATCCTAACACTATCCCTAACTTATAACCCTAACTGTTAACCCTCATCCTAACCCTTAACTCGGACCATAACCCTAACCCTTAACCCTAACCCATCCCTTAATGCTAACCCTAAGCCTTAACCCTTAACCCTAATCCTATCCCTTAACCCTAACCCTAACCCCTAACCCTAACCCTACCCCAACCCTAAATCTAACCCTAGTCCCTAACCCAACCCTAACCGTTAACCCCTAATGCTAACATTAACCCTAACCCCTAATCCCTAACCCCTAACCCTCACTCGAACACTAACCCCTAACCCCAAACACCTAACCCTAATCATAACCATAATTCTCACACTTCCTCCATTCTCAGAGTTAGCCAAGCCTACAATAAAACCATGCCATGCGTGAGAAGAGGCTCTGCCTGAGACCTACATGTAGGTCTGGGCCCAAGGCCTAGGGTACGATGGTGTGGTGTGACGATGACCCATTCCGCACACTTCTCACCATAGATTACACAGGTCCTGTGCCCTTAAAATAACCTCTAAATCTAAGCCCTAACACTAACTCTAACACTAACCCCTAACCCTAAACTTAAGCCCTGACCCTAACGCCCAACACTAACATTAAACCCTTACCCTATTCCTAACCCATAACCCTACTGCCTAAACGTAACCCTAACGAGGAACCCTACCCCTAACCCTAACCCCAAACCCTAAGCCCTCACCCTAACACTAATCTTCATCCCTAAACCGTGCCGTAATCCTAACCCAAAATCTAATTCTCAGAGTTTTGAAAGCCTACAATCCTACTAAGCCATGCATGAAAGCCCGCACTACCACAGTGTCCTGCATGAAACCCAGAGGCCCATACACTGCGTACTAAAGAATGGGTTCCCAGGGATCATCACAGATCCCTAACTTCGCCTCCTAGTGCATACAGGGCCCGTGCCCTAAGGATAAACCCTACCCTTCACCCATAACCCTAACCCAGAACATAACACCTAACCCTGATCCTACTGCTCACCTTAACAGGTAAAGCTCACCGTAACCCTAACTTTAACCCCTTATCTTAACGTTAATGCATGACACCCTGAGAACAAGACCTATACCGTAATTCTAACCCTAACTCCTAGCCATAACCATAACACCTAATCCCTAATTGTGAAACGCCAACCCTAACCTTAACCCTCCGAACAACACTAACAATAACCCTAACCCCTTACGCTAACCCTACACATAAAAATAACCCTAACCGTTGATCCTTAGTCATAACCCCTAACCTTAACCCTAACTCTTCACGCTAATCCCAATCCTAACCATTAAACATAACCCTAATAATTAACCCTAACCCTAACCTTTACCCTAATGCCTAGAGATCTAAACCCAACACTGACCTACAGTTAACACTAACGCTAACCCCCTAATGCTAACCTTAAACCTGAACCATAGCCTTGACCCTTAACCCTAAACCTATCCCTAACCCCCTAACCCTAACTGTTAACCCTGACCCTAACCCTTAACCCTGACCCTAACCCTAAACCTGAACCCTAACCCTAAGCCTAACCCTTAACCCTAACCCTATCCCTTAACCCTAACGCCTAACCCTAACGCTAACTCCAAACCTAAACCTTACCCTGGCCCCCTAACCAGACTTAACACATAACTCGTAACACTAACTCTAACCCTAATCACTAATCCCTACCACTTAACCCTGACTCGAAACTGAACCCCTAACTCGAAACCCCTAACCCCAACCCTAACCCTAATTCTCACACTACTTCCATTCCCAGAGTGAAGCAAGCCTACAATACAGCCATGCCATGTGTGAGATGAGGCTCCGCCTGAGTCCTGCATGTAGGTCTTGTCCCAGGGCCCAGGGAATGATGTTGTGCTTTCGTGGTGACTCCGACCGCACCCCTCTCACCGTAGATTAACCAGGTCCTGTGCCCTTAAACTGACCGCTAAATCTAAGCCCTACCACCAACCCTAACCCCTGACCCTGAACCTAAGCTGCGAGCCTAAAGCCCAACACTAACTCTAAACCCTTACCCTAAACCTAATCCCTAACCCTAATGCTAACCCCTAAACGTAACCCTAACGGTGAACAGTAAACCTAACCCTAACCTCTAACACAAACCATAACATATAACTCTAACCCTAAAACTAAACCTAACCCTTAACCCTAAACCTAAACCCTAACCCTAACTCTTAACCTTAACCCTAACCGTTAACTCTCACACTAACCTTTAATCCTAACCCTAATCCTAATCTTCAACCCTAAACCTAACATTTAACCCTAACCCTGTACCTAACCCTAACCCTATACCAAACACTAACCCCTCATATTAACCCTAACTGTAAACCTCAACCCTAAACTGAACTGTAACCATTAAACCTAAGAGTAACCTTTAACCCTAACCCTAATCCCTAACCCTAAGCCCTCACCCTAGCACTAAACTTCATCCTTAACCCTAACCATAATCCTAACCCTAAATCTAATTCTCAGACTTCTTGCTTTCTTAGAGTTTAGAAAGCCTGCAATCCTCCCATGCCATGCGTGAAAGGAGGCTCTACCACTGTGTCCTGCATGAAACCCACGGGCCCATACCCAGAGGACGATACAGTGGGATCCTGGTGACAATCCCAGCCCCCGAACCTCCTCCCCCGCCTAATGCAGACAGGGCCCGTGCGCTAAGCATAAACAATACCTGTAACAGATATCCCTCACCCTGAACATAACACCCAACCCTGTTCCTATTTCTCCCCTTAACACGTAAAACTGACCGTGAGCCTAACTTTAACCTCTTATCCTAACGTTAGTGCATAACCCATTCCCTGAGAACAACCCCTATCCAATAATTCTCACCCTATCTCCTATTCATCACTGGAACACCTAATCCCTAACTCTAATTCTAAACCGCTAACCCTAAACGTAACCCTGCCTACAACCCTAACACTGATAGTAACCCTTACTTCTAACCCCAACGCTATGCCTAACAACAACCCTTAACCCTTCACCCTAACCCCTAAGCCTTACCCTAACCTTTAACCTTAATCCTAATCTTAACCATTAAACCTAACCCTAGCTCTTAAAGCTAACCCTAAACCTTACCCTCACGACTAGACCCAACCCTGACAGTAACCTAACACCTAACCGTAACCCCTAAAGCTAACCCTAACCCTGAACCCTAAACCTAAACCTAACACTGAACCCTCACTATATCCCCAACCTCTAAGCCTAATCCTAACCGTTAACCCTCACCCTAACACTTACAGTGGACCATAACACTAAACATTAATCCTAATACTAAAATTTAACCCTAACCCTGAGCCCAACCCTTAACCCTAATCCTATCCTTTTACCCTAACCCTAACCCTAACACTAACCCCAATCCTAATTCTAACCATAACCTTTCATAAAACACTAACTCCTAACCCTAACACTTACCAAATACCCTAATCGCTAATCCCTAACACTAACGCTTAACCTTTACCGTAACCGTTAACACTCACCCTAACCCTTAACACTGACCCTAACCTTAACCTTTAATCTAAGCGTAACCCTTAACCCTAACAGTAAGGAAAACCCTTATGCCAATCTTATCCCTTATCCCTAACCTTAACACTACAGCTAAACATAACCCTAACCTTTGATACTTAAACCTTTTCCCTAACACTTACTTTTACCCCAAACCCTAACCCTAATCCTAAGCATTAAACCTAACCCTATCTCTTAATCCTTACTCTAACGCCTAGATCTAACCCTAAATGTAACCTACCACCTAATCCTAACCTTAAGCCCTAACGCTAATTCTAACCCTGAACCCTAAACCTACCCGTAACCCTTAACACTAACCCTATCCATAAACCTTAACCCTGACCCTAACCATTACCCGCACCCAAACATTTAACCCTGACCCTAACCCTAATCCTTAATGATAACCCTAACACTAAACACTAACCCTAAGCCCAACACTTAACCCTAATCCTATCCCTTAACCCTAAGCCTAACCCTAACACCTAACCCTAAACCTAAGCCTAACCCCAACCTGAACCATTAATCTTGACCCTTACCATTAATCCTCACACTAACACTAATCCTAATCTTTAACCATAAAGCTAACACTGAAGCCTACCCCTGTGCCAAACGCTAAACCCAAACCTTAACCCTAACCCTGAAACTTAACCGTAAACCTAACTGTAACTGTTAAACCTAACACTAACTTTTAACCCCAACCCCTAACCTAAGACCCCACCCTGACACTAATCTTCATCCCTAAA
The DNA here is from genome assembly GCF_041146395.1 of Eulemur rufifrons. Classification (NCBI taxonomy): domain Eukaryota; kingdom Metazoa; phylum Chordata; class Mammalia; order Primates; family Lemuridae; genus Eulemur; species Eulemur rufifrons. The sequence continues at coordinate 3,777,430 of NW_027182814.1, read as the reverse complement.
CATTACCATAATCCTACCCCTAAATCTAATTCTCAGACTTCTTGCTTTCTCAGAGTTTAGAAAGCCTACAATCCTCCCATGCCATGAGTAAAAGGGGGCTCTGCCACTGTGTCCTGCATGAAACCCAGGAGCCCATAACCAGCGTACGATAGAGTGGGTTCTCGGCGACAATCCCATCCCCCTAACCCCCGCCCCCCGCCCAGTGCAGACAGAGCCCGTACGCTAAGTATAAACACTACCCCTAACAGATAACCCTCACCCTGAACATAATACCTAGCCCTGATCCTATTGCTCAGCTTAAAACATAAACCTCTCCGTAACCCTAACTTAGCCCCTTAACTTAACGTGAATGCATAACACCTTGAGAAGAAGCCCTATCCTATAATTCTAATCCTAAACCATAGTCATAACCGTAATACCTCATCCCTAATTCTAAAACGTCAACCCTAACCTTCACCCTACCAACAACCCTAAACCTAACCCTAACCCCTAACCCTAAGCCCTCTCCCTAACACTAATCTTCATCCCTAAACCGTGCCGTAATCCTAACCCAAAATCTAATTCTCAGACTCCTTGCTTTCTCAGAGTTTTGAAAGCCTACAATCCTACTAAGCCATGCATGAAAGCCGGCTCTGCCACAGTGTCCTGCATGAAACCCAGAGGCCCATACACTGCGTACGATAGAGTGGGTTCCCAGCGACCATCACAGATCCCTAACTTCGCCTCCTAGTGCATACAGGGCCCGTGCCCTAAGGATAAACCCTACCCCTCACCCATAACCCTAACCCAGAACATAACACCTAACCCTGATCCTACTGCTCACCTTAACAGGTAAAGCTCACCGTAACCCTAACTTTAACCCCTTATCTTAAGGTAAATGCATGACACCCTAGAACAAGCCCTATACCGTAATTCTAACCCTAACTCCTAGCCATAACCATAACACCTAATCCCTAATTGTGAAACGCCAACCCTAACCTTAACGCTACGAACAACACTAACGCTAACCCTAACCGCTTATGCTAAACCTATGCCCAAAAATAACACTAACCGTTGATCCTTAGTAATAACCCCTAACCTTAACCCTAACCCTTAACCCTAATCCCAATCCTAACCATTAAACATAACCCTAACAATTAACCCTAACCCTAACCTTTACCCTAATGCCTAGAGATCTAACTCCAACACTGACCTACAGGTAACACTAACGCTAACCCCCTAATGCTAACCTTAAACCTGAATCATACACCTGACCCTTAACCCTAAACCTATCCCTAATCCCGTAACCCTAACCCTAACTCTTCACCCTCACCCTAACCCTTAACCCTGACCCTAACCCTAAACCTGAACCCGAAACCTAAGCCTAACCCTTAACCCTAACCCTATCCCTTAACCCTAAACCCTAACCCTAATGCTAACTCCAAACCTAAAACTTACCATGGCCCCCTAAAGCAGACTTAACACTTAACCCGTAACACTAACTCTAACCCTAACCACTAATCCCTACCACCTAACCCTGAGTCAAAACCTAACCCCTAACTTGCAACCCCTAACCCCAACCCTAACCCTAATTCTCACACTACTTCCATTCCCAGAGTGAAGCAAGCCTAAAATACAGCCATGCCATGTGTGAGATGAGGCTCCGCCTGAGTCCTGCATGTAGGTCTTGTCCCAGGGCCCAGGGAATGATGTTGTGCTTTGTGGTGACTCCAAACAGACCCCTCTCACCATAGATTAAACAGCTCCTGTGCCCTTAAACTGACCGCTAAATCAAAGCCCTACCACCAACTCTAACCCCTGACCCTGAACCTAAGCCCCGAGCCTAAAGACGAACACTAACTCTAAACCCTTACCCTAAACCTAATCCTTAACCCTAATGCTAACCCCTAAACGTAACCCTAACCCTGAACAGTAAACCAAACCCTAACCTCTAACACAAACCCTAACACATAACTCGAACCCTAAAACTAACCCTAACACTTAACCCTAAACCTAAACCCTAACACTAACTCTTAACCTTAACCCTAACCGTTAACTCTCACGCTAACCTTTAATCCTAACCCTAATCCTAATCTTCAACCCTAATTCTAACACTTAACCCTAACCCTGTACCTAACCCTAACCCTATACCAAACCCTAACCCCTCATCTTAACCCTAACCGTAAACCTCAACCCTAAACCGAACTGTAACTGTTAAACCTAAGAGTAACCTTTAACCCTAACCCTAATCACTAACCCTAAGCCCTCACCCTAACACTAAACTTCATCCTTAACCCTAACCATAATCCTAACCCTAAATCTAATTCTCAGACTTCTTGCTTTCTTAGAGTTTAGAAAGCCTGCAATCCTCCCATGCCATGCGTGAAAGGAGGCTCTACCACGGTGTCCTGCATGAAACCCACGGGCCCATACCCAGAGGACGATACAGTGGGATCCTGGTGACAATCCCAGCCCCCGAACCTCCTCCCCCGCCTAATGCAGACAGGGCCCGTGCGCTAAGCATAAACAATACCTGTAACAGATATCCCTCACCCTGAACATAACACCCAACCCTGTTCCTATTTCTCCCCTTAACACGTAAAACTGACCGTGAGCCTAACTTTAACCTCTTATCCTAACGTTAGTGCATAACCCATTCCCTGAGAACAACCCCTATCCAATAATTCTCACCCTATCTCCTATTCATCACTGGAACACCTAATCCCTAACCCTAATTCTAAACCGCTAACCCTAACCGTAACCCTGCCTACAACCCTAACACTGATAGTAACCCTTACTTCTAACCCCAACGCTATGCCTAACAAAAACCCTTAACCCTTCACCCTAACCCCTAAGCCTTACCCTAACCTTTAACCTTAATCCTAATCCTAACCATTAAACCTAACCCTAGCTCTTAAAGCTAACCCTAAACCTTACCCTCACGACTAGACCTAACCCTGACACTAACCTAACACCTAACCCTAACCATAACCCCTAAAGCTAACCCTAACCCTGAACCCTAAACCTAACCTTAACACTGAACCCTCACTATATCCCCAACCTCTAAGCCTAATCCTAACCGTTAACCCTCACCCTAACACTTAAACTGGACCATAACACTAAACATTAACCCGAACACTAAACTTTAACCCTAAATCTGAGCTCAACCCTTAACCCTAATCCTATCCTTTTACCCTAAACCTAACCCCTAAACCTAACCCTAACACTAACCCCAATCCTAATTCTAACCATACCCCTTCATAAAAAACTAACTCCTAACCCTAACACTTACCAAAAACCCTAATCGCTAATCCCTAACACTAACGCTTAACCTTTACCGTAACCGTTAACCCTCACCATAACCCTTAACACTAAACTTAACCTTTAATCTAAGCGTGACCCTTAACCATAAAAGTAAGGAAAACACTTATGCCAATCTTATCCCTTATCCCTAACCCTACAACTAAACATAACCCTAACCTTTGATCCTTAAGCCTAACCCCTAACACTTACTTTAACCCAAAACCCTAACCCTAATCCTAAGCATTAAACCTAACCCTATCTCTTAACCCTTACTCTAACGCCTAGATCTAACCCTAAATGTAACCTACCACCTAATCCTAACCTTAAGCCCTAATGCTAACTCTAACCCTGAACCCTAAACCTACCCGTAACCCTTAACACTAACCCTATCCGTAAACCTTAACCCTGACCCTAACCATTACCCGCACCCAAACATTTAACCCTGACCCTAACCCTAATCCTTAACGATAACCCTAACACTAAACCCTAACCCTAAGCCCAACACTTAACCCTAATCCTATCCCTTAACCCTAAGCCTAACCCTAACCCCTAACCCTAAACCGAAGCCTAACCCCAACCTGAACCATTAATCTTGACCCTTACCATTAACCCTCACACTAACACTAATCCTAATCTTTAACCATAAAGCTAACATTGAAGTCTTCCCCTGTGCCAAACGCTAAACCCAAACATTAACCCTAACCCTGAAACTTAACCATAAACCTAACTGTAACTGTTAAACCTAACACTAACCTTTAACCCCAACCCCTAACCCAAGACACCACCCTGACACTAATCTTCATCCCTAAACATTACCATAATCCTACCCCTAAATCTAATTCTCAGACTTCTTGCTTTCTCAGAGTTTAGAAAGCCTACAATCCTCCCATGCCATGAGTAAAAGGGGGCTCTGCCACTGTGTCCTGCATGAAACCCAGGAGCCCATACCCAGCGTACGATAGAGTGGGTTCCCGGGGACAATTCCATCCCCCTAAACCCCGCCCACCTCCCAGTGCAGACAGGGCCCGTATGCTAAGTATAAACACTACCCCTAACAAATAACCCTCACCCTGAACATAACACCTAACCCTGATCCTACTGCTCACCTTAACAGGTAAAGCTCACCGTAACCCTAACTTTAACCCCTTATCTTAACGTTAATGCATGACACCCTGAGAACAAGCCCTATACCACAATTCTAACCCTAACTCCTAGCTATAAACATAACACCTAATCCCTAATTCTGAAACGCCAACCCTAACCTTAACCCGACCAACAACACTAACACTAACTCTAACCCCTTACCCTAACCCTATGCCTAAAAATAACCCTAACCGTTGATCCTTAGTCATAACCCATAACCTTAACCTTAACCCTTAAGCCTAATCCCAATCCTAACCTTTAAACATAACCCTAACTCTTAACCCTAACCCTAACCTTTACCCTAATGCCTAGAGATCTAAACCCAACACTGATCTACAGTTACACAAACCCTACCCTCTAATGCTAACCTTAAACCTGAACCAAGCTCCTAACCCTTAACCCTAACCCTATCCCTAACCCCCTTACCCTAACTCTAACTGTTAACCCTCACCCTAACCCTCAACCCTGACCCTAACCTTAAACCTTAATCCTAACCATGCGTGAGATGAGCCTCTGCCTTTGTCCTGCATGACAGTTGAAGCCCAACACCCAGGGTACGATGAAGTGGGGACCCAGCCTTGCTCCACATCCACAGTGCCCCGTACGTTAGACAGGGCCCGTGCCCTAACACACACCGTTAAACGTAAGCCCTAACCCTATCACTAAACCAAACCCTTAGTAAGCCCTGAATCTAACTCCTAACAGTAACCCTAATCCCTGACCCTTACTCTTGCCTCTCACCGTAAACCTAAACCCAACCACTAAACATAATCCTAATCTCTAACCCTAACAGTAATCCTAACCCTAATTCTAACCTAAAACCCTAACCCCTAAACCTAATCCTAGTCCCTAACACCTAACCTTACCCTAAACCCAATTCCAATTCTCAGACTTCTTCAATTCAAAAACTTAAAAAAGCCTACAATCCACCAATGCCGCATCTGAGATGAGGGTCCGCCCCTATGTCCTGCATGACAGGTAGGCTCCAATGCCCAGGGTACTATGGAGTGGGGTCCGGGGGTCTGGAGGCTTGCTAAACTCCAGTTTGGAAGAATTGCTATAGTCATATATAGGGATGCTTACATTTACTGATAGAAAGCAACTATTGGTGTGTGATTTGTAGGCCTGCCTTACTCTAGTTTGGATGAAGAAGCTGAATCATATGTAGGAATATTAGCTTTGAGTTAGAGGAAGCATCTATGGGGGGTGCTTTTTTGGCTTGTTAAACTCTGGTTTGGAAGAAGTTCGAGAGTCTTATATAGGAACGATATCATTCATTCAGAGAAAGCAATTATAGGGAGTTGGTTTGTAGGCTTGCTAAGCTCTAGTTTGGAGGAAGGCGAGAGTCATATATAGGAACGCTTACATTCACATAAAGCGTCTACGGGGGGATGGTTTCTAGGCTTCCTAAACTCTAGCTTGGAAAAAGAGGACAGTTATGTACAGGAACTCTCGGCGGGGGATTTGTAGCATTGCTAAAATCTTAGATTGGAAAAGTTGCGAGAGTCATACATAGGAATGTTAACATTCACTCAATGAAAGCAACTATAAGGGGTGCTTTCCAGGCTGGCTACACTCTAATTTGGAAAAAGTGCGACAGTCATATATAAGAAGGCTTATATTCACTCAGACAAAGCAATTATGTGTAGGTGTATAGTAGGCATGCTAACTCTAGTTTGGAAAATTTCGAGAGCCATGTATAGGAAAGCTTACAGTAACTTAGAGAAAGCAACGAACGGGGGTGGAGTGTAGGCTTGCTAAACTCTAGTTTGGAGGAAGTGCCATAGTCCTATATAGGAACGCTTAAATTCGTTCAGAGAAAACAGCTGTCGGGGATTGGTTTGTAGACATAACTCAAGTTTGGAAGAAGTGCGAGAGACATATATAGGAATGTTTACATTGACTCAAAGAAAGCAACTATGGGGGAGTGTTATTTTGGCATGCCAGATGCTAGTTAGGAAGAAGTACAAGACTCATATATAGGAACGCTTACATTCACACAGCGAGAGCAACTACGGAGTAGTGTCAGGTAGACATGTTAAAGTCTAGCTTGGGAGAAGTTCCAGAGTCCTATATAGGAAAGGTAACAGCCACTTTGAAAAAGCAAGTCTTGGCGGGTGGTTTGTAGGCCTGCAAAACCCTGTTTTGGTTGAAGTGTGAGAGTCATATATGAGAACGCTTACATTCCCTCAGAGAAAGCAACGATGGGGTTGTTTGTAGGCTTACTAAACTGCAGTTTGGAAGAAGCACGAGAATCACATATAGGAACACATACATTTTGACGCACTGAAAGTAACTATGGGGTGGTGTTTTATAGGCATGCTAAACTCTAGTTTGGACGAAGTTTGAGAATCACATATAAGAAAGCTTACAGTCACTTAGAGAAAGCAAATCTCTGGGTGTGGAAAGTAGGCCTGCTAAACTCTATTTTGGTTTAAGAGTGAGAGTCATATATGGGAAGGCTTACATTCCCTCAGAGAAAGCAACGACGACGTGGTGGTTTGTAGGCATACTAAACTCTAGTTTGGAAGAAGTGGGAGAATGATATATGGGAACGCTTACATTCACGTAGAGAAAGCAATTATGGGGTGGCGTTTTTGTAGCCATGCTAATCTCTAGTTTGGAAGAAGTTAAGGAGTAATATGTAGGAAAGGTTACAGTCATAGAAACCAACTCTCGGGGGATGTTTTGTACACCTGCAAAACTCCAGTTTGGAAGAAGGGGGAGAGTCATATTGGGGACCACGTGCATTCACTCAGAGAAATCAACGATGGGATTGTGATTTGTAGGCATAGTCAACTCTAGTTTGGAGGAAGTACGAGAATCGTATATAGGAACGCTTACCTTCACGCAGAGAAAGCAACTATGGAGTGATGTTTGTATGCCTACTAAAATATAGTTTGGAAGAAGTTCGAGAGTCATATCTGGGAAGCTTACAGTCACTTAGAGAAAGCAACTCTCGGGGGGTGTTTCGTAGGCCTGCTAAACTCTATTTTCAATGAAGTGTTAGAATAATATATGGGAACTCAGTGAAAGCAACGTCGTGGTTGTGGTTCCTAGGCATACTAACCTGTAATTTGGAAGAAGCAAGAGAATCACATGTAGAGCCGCTTACATTCCGGCACCGAAAACAACTATGGGGTGGTGTTTTGTAGGCTTGCAAAACTCTAGTTTGGACGAAGTTTGAGAGTCATATATAGGAAAGTTTACAGTCACGTAGAGAAAACAACTCTCTGAGTGTGGAATGTAGGCCTGCTAAACTCTATTTTGGTTGAAGTGTGAGAGTCATATATGGGAACGCTTACATTCACTCAGAGAAAACAACGTTTGGGTGGTGGTTTGTAGGGCATACTAAACTGTAGTTTGGAAGAAGTACGAGAGTCCTATATAGGAACACTTACATTCACGCAGAGAAAGCACTTATGGCGTCAGGTTTTGTAGGCATGCTAAACTGCAGTTTGGAAGAAGTTGGAGAACCTTATACAGGAATGATTACCATCACCTAGGGAAAGCAACTCTCGGGAGATTGTTTGTACACATGCTAAACTCTAATTTGGATGAAGTTTGAGAGTCAAACATGGGACTGCTTACATTCCCTCAGAGAAACAACATTGGGCTGGTTTTTGTAGGCATACTAAATAGTTTGGAAGAAGTACGAGAATGATATTTGGGAACGTTTACATTCACCCAGAGAAAGCAACTACGGGGTGGTGTTTTGTAAGCATGCTATAGTTTGGAAGAAGTTCTAAACCTGAACAGTCACTTAGAGAAAGCAACTCTTGGTGGGTGATTTTTAGGTCTGCTAAATTGTATTTTGAAAGAAGTACCAGAGTCATATATACTAATGCTTACATTCATGCAAAGAAAAAACTATGGGGTGATGTTTTGTGGGCATGTTAACCTGTAGTTTGGAAGAAGTTGGAGAGTCTTATTTAGGAAAGCTTACAGTCACCTAGAGAAAGCAACTCTCGGGAGATCCTTTCTTGGCCTGCTAAACTCTACTTTGCATCAATTGTGAGAGTCAAACATGGGAATGCTTTCATTCATTCAGAGAACGCAACGTTTGGGTGGTGGTTTGTAGGCATTCTAAACTGTATTTTGGAGGAAGTACGAGAGTCATATATATGAACGCTTACATTCAGGCAGAGAAAGCCACTCTGGGGTCGTATTTTGTTGGCATGCTAAACTGTGGTTTGGAAGAAGTTCGAGAGTCTTATATAGGAAAGATTACAGTGACACAGAGAAAACAACTCTCGGAAGTTTATTGGTAGGCCTGCTAAACTCTAATTTGGATGAAATGTGAGAACGCTTGCATTCATTCACTCAGAGAAAGAAACATTATCGTGATGGTTTGAAGGCATAATAACTGTAGTTGGGAAGAAGTAGGAGAGTCATATATATGAACGGTTACATTCACGCAGAGAAAGCAACTGTGGGGTGGCGCAGGTATGCATGTTAATCTGTAGTTTGGAGGAAGTGCGAGAGTCATATCTGGGGAAAATTACAGTCACTTACAGAAAGGAACCATCTTGGGCTGGTTTGTAGATCTGCTAAATTCTATTTTGGAAACAGAGTGTGAGTCATATATGGGAACGCTTATGTTCACTCAGAGAAAGCAACCACGGTGTGGTGTTTTGTTGGCATGCTGTAGTTTGAAAGAAGTTGGAGATTCTTATATAGGAAAGTTTACAGTCACCTAGAGAAAGCAACTCACGGGGCGTGGTTTGTAGGCCTGCTAAACTCTAATTTAGATGAAGTGAGAGAGGCATATATATGAACGCTTATATTGATGCAGAGAAAGTAACTATGGGGTGGTGTTTTGTAGGCATGCTAAAACATAATTTGGAAGAAGTTCGAAAGCAGACAGTCACTTAGAGAAAGCAACTCTCGGCGGTTCATTTTTCGGTCTGCTAAATTGTATTTTGAAAGAAGTACCAGAGTCATATATACAAACGCTTACATTCATGCAGAGAAAGCAACTGTGGGGTGGTGTTTTCTAGGCATGCTAAACTCTAGTTTGGACGAAGTTTGAGAATCACATATAAGAAAGCTTAGAGTCACTTAGAGAAAGCAAATCTCTGGTGTGGAATGTAGGCGTGCTAAACTCTATTTTGGTTTCAGAGTGAGAGTCATATATGGGAAGGCTTACATTCACTCAGAGAAAGCTACGATGATGTGGTGGTTTGTAGGCATACTAAACTCTAGTTTGGAAGAAGTAGGAGAATGATATATGGGAACACTTACATTCATGCAGAGAAAGCAATTATGGGGTGGATTTTTTGTAGCCATGCTAATCTCTATTTTGCAAGAAGTTAAAGAGTAATATATAGGAAAGCGTACCGTCATTTATAGAAACCAACTTTCAGGGGATGGTTTGTAGGCCTGCAAAACTCTACTTTGGAAGAAGGGGGAGAGTCATTTTGGGGACTGCGTACATTCACTCAGAGAAATCAACGATCAGGTTGTGGTTTGTAGGCATACTAAACTCTAGTTTGGAAGAAGTACGAGAATCATATATAGGAACGCTTACATTCATGCAGAGAAAGCAACTATGGAGTGATGTTTGTATGCCTACTAAACTATAGTTTGGGGGATGTTCGAGAGTCATATCTGGGATGCTTACAGTCATTTAGAGAAAGCAACTCTTGGGGGGGTGGTTCGTAGGCCTGCTAAACTCTATTTTCAATGAAGTGTTAGAATCATATACAGGAACGCTTACATTCACTCAGAGAAAGCAACGTTGGGGTGGCCGTTTTTGAGCATACTGAACTCTACTTTGGAAGAGGTACGAGAGACATATACAGGAACGCTTACATTAACACAGAGAAAGCAAATACCGGGTGCTGTAGTGCAGGCATGCTAAACTATAGATTGGAAGAAGTTCGAAAGCTGACAGTCATTTACAGAAAGCAACTCTTGGCGGGTGATTTTTAGGTCTGCTAAATTGTATTTTGAAAGACGTACCAGAGTCATATAGACAAACGCTTACATTCATGCAGAGAAAGAAACTATGGGGTGATGTGTTGTTGGCATGCTAAACTGCAGTTTGGAAGGAGTTCGAGAGTGTTATATAGGATAACTTAGAGTCACCTAGAGAAAGCAACACTCGGGACAGCTTTGCAAGCCTGTAAACACTAATTAGCAGCAATTGTGAGAGTCAAACATGGGAACGCTTACATTCACTCAGAGAACACAACGTTTGGGTGGTGATTTGTAGGCATCATAACTGTAGTTTGGAAGAAGTAGGAGAGTCATATATATGAACGGTTACATTCACGCAGAGAAAGCAACTGATGGGTGGCGTATGTACGCATGTTAATGTATACTTTGGAGGAAGTTCGGGAGTCTTATCTGGGGAAAATTGCAGTCACTTAGAGAAAGCAACCATCGGGGGCTGTTTTGTAGATCTCCTAAATTCTATTTTGGAAGAAGAGAGAAAGTCATATGTGGGAACGCTTATGTTCACTCAGAGAAATCAACGATGGGGCAGTGTTTCGTTGGCATGCTAAACTGTAGTTTGGAAGAAGTTCGCGAGTCTTATATAAGAAAGCTTACAGTCACCTAGAGAAAGTAACTCTCGGCAGATTGTTTCTAAGCGTGCTAAACTCTAATTTGCATCAATTGTGAGAGTCAAACATGGGAACGCTTACATTCACTCAGAGAACGCAACGTTTGGGTGGTGGTTTGTAAGCATTCTAAACTGTATTTTGGAGGAAGTAGGAGAGTCATATATACGAATGCTTACATTCACGCAGAGAAAGCAACTCTGGGGTCGTATTTTGTTGGCATGCTAAACTGTGGTTTGGAAGAAGTTCAAGAGCCTTATATAGGAAAGATTACACTGACACAGAGAAAACAACTCTCTGTAGTTTGTTGGTAGGTCTGCTAAACTGTAATTTGGATGAAGTGTGAGAACGCTTGCATTCACTCAGAGAAAGAACTTTGTCGTGGTGGTTTGTAGGAATAACAACTGTAGTTCGAAGAAGTAGGAGAGTCATATATGAACGGTTACATTCACGCAGAGAAAGCAATTGTGGGGTGGTGTATGTAATCATCATAATCTGTAGTTTGGAGGAAGTTCGAGAGTCATATCTGGGGAAAATTAGAGTCACTTAGAGAAAGGAACCATCGGGGGCTGGTGTGTAGGTCTGCTAAATTCTATTTTGGAAAAAGAGTGAGAGTCATATATGGGAACGCTTATGTTCACCCAGAGAAATCAATGATGGGGCGCTGTATTGTTGGAATTCCAAACTGTAGTTTGGAAGAAGTTCGAGAGTCTTATATAGGAAAGTTTACAGTCACCTAGAGAAAGCAACTCACAGGAAGTGGTTTGTAGGCCGCTAAACTCTAATTTGGATGAAGTGAAAGAGGCATACATGGATACGCTTCATTCACTCAGAGAAAGGTAAATTGTGGTGCCGGTTTTTAGGTATACTAAACTCCAGTTTGGAAGAAGTACGAGAGACATATATCTGAACGCTTATATGGACGCAGAGAAAGCAACTATGGGGTGGTGTTTTGTTGGCATGCTAAAATATAGTTTGGAAGAAGTTCGAAAGCAGACAGTCAGAGAAAGCAACTCTTGGCGGTAGATTTTTAGGTCTGCTAAATTGTATTTTGAAAGAAGTACCAGTGTCATATATACAAACGCTTACATTCATGCAGAGAAAGCAACTGTGGGGTGGTGTTTTCTAGGCGTGCTAAACTCTAGTTTGGACGAAGTTTGAGAATCACATATAAGAAAGCTTAGAGTCACTTAGAGAAAGCAAATCTCTGGTGTGGAATGTAGGCGTGCTAAACTCTATTTTGGTTTCAGAGTGAGAGTCATATATGGGAAGGCTTACATTCACTCAGAGAAAGCTACGATGATGTGGTGGTTTGTAGGCATACTAAACTCTAGTTTGGAAGAAGTAGGAGAATGATATATGGGAACACTTACATTCATGCAGAGAAAGCAATTATGGGGTGGATTTTTTGTAGCCATGCTAATCTCTATTTTGCAAGAAGTTAAAGAGTAATATATAGGAAAGCGTACCGTCATTTATAGAAACCAACTTTCAGGGGATGGTTTGTAGGCCTGCAAAACTCTACTTTGGAAGAAGGGGGAGAGTCATTTTGGGGACTGCGTACATTCACTCAGAGAAATCAACGATCAGGTTGTGGTTTGTAGGCATACTAAACTCTAGTTTGGAAGAAGTACGAGAATCATATATAGGAACGCTTACATTCATGCAGAGAAAGCAACTATGGAGTGATGTTTGTATGCCTACTAAACTATAGTTTGGGGGATGTTCGAGAGTCATATCTGGGATGCTTACAGTCATTTAGAGAAAGCAACTCTTGGGGGGGTGGTTCGTAGGCCTGCTAAACTCTATTTTCAATGAAGTGTTAGAATCATATACAGGAACGCTTACATTCACTCAGAGAAAGCAACGTTGGGGTGGCCGTTTTTGAGCATACTGAACTCTACTTTGGAAGAGGTACGAGAGACATATACAGGAACGCTTACATTAACACAGAGAAAGCAAATACCGGGTGCTGTAGTGCAGGCATGCTAAACTATAGATTGGAAGAAGTTCGAAAGCTGACAGTCATTTACAGAAAGCAACTCTTGGCGGGTGATTTTTAGGTCTGCTAAATTGTATTTTGAAAGACGTACCAGAGTCATATAGACAAACGGTTACATTCATGCAGAGAAAGAAACTATGGGGTGATGTGTTGTTGGCATGCTAAACTGCAGTTTGGAAGGAGTTCGAGAGTGTTATATAGGATAACTTAGAGTCACCTAGAGAAAGCAACACTCGGGACAGCTTTGCAAGCCTGTAAACACTAATTAGCAGCAATTGTGAGAGTCAAACATGGGAACGCTTACATTCACTCAGAGAACACAACGTTTGGGTGGTGATTTGTAGGCATCATAACTGTAGTTTGGAAGAAGTAGGAGAGTCATATATATGAACGGTTACATTCACGCAGAGAAAGCAACTGATGGGTGGCGTATGTACGCATGTTAATGTATACTTTGGAGGAAGTTCGGGAGTCTTATCTGGGGAAAATTGCAGTCACTTAGAGAAAGCAACCATCGGGGGCTGTTTTGTAGATCTCCTAAATTCTATTTTGGAAGAAGAGAGAAAGTCATATGTGGGAACGCTTATGTTCACTCAGAGAAATCAACGATGGGGCAGTGTTTCGTTGGCATGCTAAACTGTAGTTTGGAAGAAGTTCGCGAGTCTTATATAAGAAAGCTTACAGTCACCTAGAGAAAGTAACTCTCGGCAGATTGTTTCTAAGCGTGCTAAACTCTAATTTGCATCAATTGTGAGAGTCAAACATGGGAACGCTTACATTCACTCAGAGAACGCAACGTTTGGGTGGTGGTTTGTAAGCATTCTAAACTGTATTTTGGAGGAAGTAGGAGAGTCATATATACGAATGCTTACATTCACGCAGAGAAAGCAACTCTGGGGTCGTATTTTGTTGGCATGCTAAACTGTGGTTTGGAAGAAGTTCAAGAGCCTTATATAGGAAAGATTACACTGACACAGAGAAAACAACTCTCTGTAGTTTGTTGGTAGGTCTGCTAAACTGTAATTTGGATGAAGTGTGAGAACGCTTGCATTCACTCAGAGAAAGAACTTTGTCGTGGTGGTTTGTAGGAATAACAACTGTAGTTCGAAGAAGTAGGAGAGTCATATATGAACGGTTACATTCACGCAGAGAAAGCAATTGTGGGGTGGTGTATGTAATCATCATAATCTGTAGTTTGGAGGAAGTTCGAGAGTCATATCTGGGGAAAATTAGAGTCACTTAGAGAAAGGAACCATCGGGGGCTGGTGTGTAGGTCTGCTAAATTCTATTTTGGAAAAAGAGTGAGAGTCATATATGGGAACGCTTATGTTCACCCAGAGAAATCAATGATGGGGCGCTGTATTGTTGGAATTCCAAACTGTAGTTTGGAAGAAGTTCGAGAGTCTTATATAGGAAAGTTTACAGTCACCTAGAGAAAGCAACTCACAGGAAGTGGTTTGTAGGCCGCTAAACTCTAATTTGGATGAAGTGAAAGAGGCATACATGGATACGCTTCATTCACTCAGAGAAAGGTAAATTGTGGTGCCGGTTTTTAGGTATACTAAACTCCAGTTTGGAAGAAGTACGAGAGACATATATCTGAACGCTTATATGGACGCAGAGAAAGCAACTATGGGGTGGTGTTTTGTTGGCATGCTAAAATATAGTTTGGAAGAAGTTCGAAAGCAGACAGTCAGAGAAAGCAACTCTTGGCGGTAGATTTTTAGGTCTGCTAAATTGTATTTTGAAAGAAGTACCAGTGTCATATATACAAACGCTTACATTCATGCAGAGAAAGCAACTGTGGGGTGGTGTTTTCTAGGCGTGCTAAACTCTAGTTTGGACGAAGTTTGAGAATCACATATAAGAAAGCTTAGAGTCTCTTAGGGAAAGCAAATTTCTGGTTGTGGAATGTAGGCGTGCTAAATTCTATTTTGGTTTAAGATTGAGAGTCATATATGGAAAGGGTTACATTCACTCAGAGAAAGCAACGATGATGTGGTGGTTTGTAGGCATACTAAACTCTAGTTTGGAAGAAGTAGGAAAATGATATTTGGGAATGCTTACATTCATGCAGAGAAAGCAATTATGGGGTGGGTTTTTGTACCCATGCTAATCTCTAGTTTGGAAGAAGTTATATAGGAAAGCGTACAGTCATTTATAGAAACCAACTTTCGGGGGATGGACGGTAGGCCTGCAAAACTCTACTTTGGAAGAAGGGGGAGAGTCATATTGGGGACCACGTACATTGACTCAGAGAAATCAAGGATGGGCTTGTGTTTTGTAGGCATACTAAACTCTAGTTTGGAGGAAGTACGAGAATCATATATAGGAACGCTTACATTCATGCAGAGAAAGCAACTATGGAGTGATGTTTTTATGCCTACTAAACTATAGTTTGGAGGAAGTTTAGAATCTTATATAGCAAAGCTTACAGTCACCTAGAGAGAGCAACTCTCGGGAGATGGTTTCTAAGCCTGCTAATTTGCACCAACTGTTAAAGTCAAATATCAGAAGGTTTACATCCACTCAGAACGCAAGGTTTGGATTGTAGTTTGTGGCCATAATAACTGTAGTTCGGAAGAAGTAGGAAAGTCATATATATGAACAGTTACATTCACGCAGAGAAAGCAACTATGGAGTGATGTTTGTATGCCTACTAAACTATAGTTTGGAGGATGTAACTCTCGGGGGGTGGTTCGTAGGCCTGCTAAACTCTATTTTCAATGAAGTGTTAAAATCATATACAGGAACGCTTACATTCACTCAGAGAAAGCAACGTTGGGGTGGCCGTTTTTGAGCATACTAAACTCTACTTTGGAAGAGGTACGAGAGATATAAATACGAACGCTTACATTAACACAGAGAAAGCAAATACGGGGTGCTGTAGTGCAGGCATGCTAAACTATAGATTGGAAGAAGTTTGAAAGCTGACAGTCACTTAGAGAAAGCAACTCTTGGCGGGTGATTTTTTCAGTCTGCTAAATTGTATTTTGAAAGACGTGTCAGAGTCTTATATACAAACGCTTACATTCATGCGTAGAAAGAAAATATGGGGTGATGTGTTGTGGGGATGCTAAACTGCAGTTTGGAAGGAGTTCTAGAGTGTTATTTGGATAGCTTACAGTCACCTAGAGAAAGCAACACTCAGGAGAGTTTTGCAAGCCTGCTAAACTCTAACTAGCAGCAATTGTGAGAGTCAAACATTGGAACGCTTACATTCACTCAGAGAACACAACGTTTGGGTGGTGGTTTGTAGCCATAATAACTGTAGTTCAGAAGAAGTAGGAGAGTCATATATATGAACGGTTACATTCACGCAGAGAAAGCAACTGTTGGGTGGCGTATGTATGCATGCTAATCTGTAGTTTGGAGGAAGTGCGAGAGTCATATCTGGGGAAAATTACAGTCACCTAGAGAAAGCAACTCTCGGGAGATTGTTTCTAAGCATGCTAAATTCTAATTTGCATCAATTGTGAGAGTCAAACATGGGAACGCTTACATTCACTCAGAGAACGCAACGTTTGGGTGGTGGTTTGTAAGCATTCTAAACTGTATTTTGGAGGAAGTAGGAGACTCATATATACGAATGCTTACATTCACGCAGAGAAAGCAACTCTGGGGTCGTATTTTGTTGGCATGCTAAACTGTGGTTTGGAAGAAGTTCGAGAGCCTTACATAAGAAAGATTACAGTGACACAGAGAAAAACAACTCTCTGTAGTTTGTTGGTAGGTCTGCTAAACTGTAATTTGGATGAAGTGTGAGAATGCTTGCATTCACTCAGAGAAAGAACGTTGTCGTGATGGTTTGTAGGAATAAATGCTGTAGTTTAAAAGAAGGAGAGTCATATATGAACGGTTACATTCACGCAGAGAAAGCAACTGTGGGGTGGCCTATGTAATCATCATAATCTATAGTTTGGAGAAAGTTTGAGAGTCATATGTGGGAAAAATTAGAGTCACGTAGAGAATTGGAACCATCGGGTGTTGTGTAGGTCTGCTAAATTCTATTTTGGAAGAAGAGTGAGAGTCATATATGGGAACACTTATGTTCACTCAGAGAAATCAACGATGGGGCGCTGTATTGTTGGCATGCTAAACTGTAGTTTGGAAGAAGTTCGAGAGTCTTATATAGGAAAGTTTACAGTCACCTAGAGAATGCAACTCACAGGAGGTGGTTTGTGGGCCACTAAACTCTAATTTGGATGAAGTGAAAGAGGCATACATGGATACGCTTCATTCACTCAGAGAAAGGTAAATTGTGGTGCCGGTTTTTAGGTATACTAAACTCCAGTTTGGAAGAAGTACGAGAGTCATATATATGAACGCTTATATGGACGCAGAGAAAGCAACTATGGGGTGGTGTTTTGTAGGCATGCTAAAATATAATTTGGAAGAAGTTCGAAAGCTGACAGTGACTTAGAGTATGCAACTCTTGGCGGTTGATTTTGAGGTCTGCTAAATTGTATTTTGAAAGAAGTACCAGAGTCATATATAAAATCTCTTACATTTATGCTGAGAAAAACTATGTGGTGATGTTTTGTTGGCGTGCTGAAATGTAGTTTCGAAGAAGTTCGACAGTCTTTTATAGGAAACCTTACAGTCCCCTAGAGGAAGCAACTTTCGAGAGATAGTTTGTAAGCCTGCTAAACTCTACTTTGCATCATTTGGAACAGTCATACTTGGGAACGCTAACATTCTCTCAGAGAACTTAACTTTTGGGTGGTTGTTTGTAAGCATACTAAACGGTATTTTGGAAGTAGCAGAGTCATATATATGAGCGCTTACATTCACCCAGAGAGGGCCACTATGGGGTGGTGTTTTGTAGGCCTGCTAAAATATAATTTGGAAGAAGTTCGAAAGCTGACAGTGACTTAGAGAAGGCAACTCTCGGCGGTTGATTTAGAGGTCTGCTAAATTGTATTTTGAAAGAAGTACCAGAGTCATATATAAAATCGCTTATATTTATGCTGAGAAAGAAACTATGTGGTGATGTTTTGTTGGCGTGCTGAAATGTAGTTTTGAAGAAGTTCAACAGTCTTTTATAGGAAAGCTTACAGTCCCCCAGAGGAAGCAACTTTCGAGAGATAGTTTGTAAGCCTGCTAAACTCTACTTTGCATCATTTGGAACAGTCATACTTGGGAACGCTAACATTCTCTCAGAGAACGCAACGTTTGGTTGGTTGTTTGTAAGCATACTAAACTGTATTTTGGAAGAAGTAGCAGAGTCATATATACAAGTGCTTACATTCACGCAGAGAGGGCAACTATGGGGTGGTGTTTTGTAGGCATGCAAATCTCTAGTTGCGAAGAAGTTAAGAGTAATAGGAAAGCTTACAGTCTCATAGAGAAAGCAACCCTTGGGGGCTGGTTTGTAGTTCTGCTAAATTCTATTTTGGATGAAGTGTGAATCATAAACGGGAACGCTAACATTCACTCAGAGAAAGCAGGGTTGCGGTGGTGGTTTTTAGTCACACTAAACTGGAGTTTGGAGGAAGTACGAGAATAAAAGAATGCTTACATTCACTCAGAAAAAGCAAAGTTGGGGAGGTGGTTTGTAGGTGTACTATACTTTGGAAGAAGTACGAGCGTGATGCATAGGAACGCTTACATTCACGCAAACTATGGGGTGGCCTTTTGTTGGCATGCTAAACTATGTTCCAAAGTCATATATAGGAAAGCTTATAGTGAGAGAAAGCAACTCTCAGGCGGTGTTTTGTAGGTCCGGTAAATTGCATTTTGAAAGCAGTCCGAGATTCATATAAGGGAAAGCCTATATCCACTCAGAGAAAGCAATGTTGGGCTGGTGGTTTGTAGGCATACTAAACTGTATTTTGGAACTCGTATGTATGACTCTCACACTTGATCCAAATTAGAGTTCACCAGGCCTATAAACCACATCCTGAAAGTTGCTTTCTCTAGGTGAATGTAAGCTTTCCTATATAAAACTCTCGAACTTCTTCCAAACTACAGTTTAGCATGCCAACAATACACCACTGGATCGTTGCTTTCTCTGAGTGAACATAAGCATTCCCTTATATGAATCTCTTTTTCCAAAATAGAATTTAGCAGACCTACAAACCAGTCCCCGATGGTTGATTTAGCTATGTGACTGTAATTTTCCCTAGATATGACTCTCGAATTTCCTCCAAACTATAGATTAGCACGCGTACATACGGTACCCAACAGTTTCTTTCTCTGCGTGAATGTAACCGTTCATGTATATGACTTTCCTACTTTTTCCGAACTACAGTTATTATGGCCACAAACCACAACCCAAACGTTGCGTTCTGAGTGGATGTAAACCTTCCCATGTTTGACTTTAACAATCGGTGCAAATTAGTTTAGCAGGCTTAGAAACCATCTCCCGAGAGTTGCTTTCTCTAGGTGACTGTAAGCTTTCCTATATAAGACTCTCGAACTTCTTAGAAGTTTTGTGGGCAGTTTAGCATGCCCACAAAACATCACCCCATAGTTTCTTTCTCTGCATGAATGTAACCGTTTGTAACTATGATTCTGGTACTTATTTCAAAACACAATTTAGCAGACCTAAAAATCACACGCAGAGAGTTTCTTTCTCTAAGTGACAGCTTTCGAACTTCTTCCAAACTACAGTTTAGCATGCCTAAAAACACGAACCCATAGTGGCTTTCAGTGCCTGAATGTAAGCGGTTCTATATGTGATTCTTTTGCTTCTTCCAAATTACAGGTTAGTATACCTACAAACCACCACCCCAACGTTGCTTTCTCTGAGTGAATGTAAGCGTTCCTGTATATGATTCTAACACTTCATTGAAAATAGAGTTTAGCAGGCCTACGAACCACCCCCAGAGAGTTGCTTTCTCTAAATGACTGTAAGCTTCCCAGATATGACTCTCGAACATCCTCCAAACTATAGTTTAGTAGGCATACAAACATCACTCCATAGTTGCTTTCTCTGCATGAATGTAAGCGTTCCTATATATGATTCTCGTACTTCCTCCAAACTAGAGTTTAGTATGCCTACAAAACACAAGCCCATCCTTGATTTCTCTGAGTCAATGTACGTGGTCCCCAATATGACTCTCCCCCTTCTTCCAAAGTAGAGTTTTGCAGGCCTACCATCCATCCCCCGTAAATTGGTTTCTATAAATGAGTGTACACTTTCCTATATAACTTCTTCCAAACTAGAGATTAGCATGGGTGCAAAAAATCCACCGCATAATTGCTTTCTCTGCATGAATGTAAGCATTCCCATATATCATTCTCCTACTTCTTCCAAACTAGAGTTTAGTATGCCTACAAACCACCACACCATCGTTGCTTTCTCTGAGTGAATGTAACCCTTTCCATATATGATGCTCAGTCTTAAACCACAATAGAGTTTAGCACGCCTACATTCCACAACCAGAGATTTGCTTTCTCTAAGTGACTCTAAGCTTTCTTATATGTGATTCTCAAACTTCGTCCAAACTAGATTTTAGCATGCCTACAATACACCACCCCACAGATGCTTTCTCTGCATGAATGTAAGCGTTCTTTATATGACACTGGTACTTCTTTCAAAATACAATTTAGCAGACCTAAAAATCCACCGCCAAGAGTTGCTTTCTCTAAGTGACTGTCTGCTTTCAAACTTCTTCCAAATTATATATTAGCATGCCTACAAAACACCACCCCATAGTTGCTTTCTCTGCGTCCATAAAAGCGTTCATATATATGTCTCTCGTACTTCTTCCAAACTGGAGTTTAGTATACCTAAAAACCGCCACTCCAACTTACCTTTCTCTGAGTGAATGAAGCATATCCATGTATGCCTCTTTCACTTCATCCAAATTAGAGTTTAGCGGCCTACAAACCACCTCCTGTGAGTTGCTTTCTCTAGGTGACTGTAAACTTTCCTATATAAGACTCTCGAACTTCTTCCAAACTACAGTTTGGAATTCCAACAATACAGCGCCCCATCATTGATTTCTCTGGGTGAACATAAGCGTTCCCATATATGACTCTCACTCTTTTTCCAAAATAGAATTTAGCAGACCTACACACCAGCCCCCGATGGTTCCTTTCTCTAAGTGACTCTAATTTTCCCCAGATATGACTCTCGAACTTCCTCCAAACTACAGATTATGATGATTACATACACCACCCCACAATTGCTTTCTCTGCGTGAATGTAACCGTTCATATATGACTCTCCTACTTCTTCGAACTACAGTTGTTATTCCTACAAACCACCACGACAAAGTTCTTTCTCTGAGTGAATGCAAGCGTTCTCACACTTCATCCAAATTACAGTTTAGCAGACCTACCAACAAACTACAGAGAGTTGTTTTCTCTGTGTCAGTGTAATCTTTCCTATATAAGGCTCTTGAACTTCTTCCAAACCACAGTTTAGCATGCCAACAAAATACGACCCCTGAGTTGCTTTCTCTGCGTGAATGTAAGCATTCGTATATATGACTCTCCTACTTCCTCCAAAATACAGTTTAGAATGCTTACAAACCACCACCCAAACGTTGCGTTCTCTGAGTGAATGTAAGCGTTCCCATGTTTGACTCTCACAATTGATGCAAATTAGAGTTTAGCATGCTTAGAAACAATCTGCCGAGAGTTACTTTCTCTAGGTGACTGTAAGCTTTCTTATATAAGACTCGCGAACTTCTTCCAAACTACAGTTTAGCATGCCAACGAAACACTGCCCCATCGTTGATTTCTCTGAGTGAACATAAGCGTTCCCACATATGACTTTCTCTCTTCTTCCAAAATAGAATTTAGCAGATCTACAAAACGGCCCCCGATGGTTGCTTTCTCTAAGTGACTGCAATTTTCCCCAGATAAGACTCCCGAACTTCCTCCAAAGTATACATTAACATGCGTACATACGCCACCCATCAGTTGCTTTCTCTGCGTGAATGTAACCGTTCATATATATGACTCTCCTACTTCTTCCAAACTACAGTTATGATGCCTACAAATCACCACCCAAACGTTGTGTTCTCTGAGTGAATGTAAGCGTTCCCATGTTTGACTCTCACAATTGCTGCTAATTAGTGTTTACAGGCTTGCAAAGCTGTCCCGAGTGTTGCTTTCTCTAGGTGACTCTAAGTTATCCTATATAACACTCTCGAACTCCTTCCAAACTGCAGTTTAGCATGCCAACAACACATCACCCCATAGTTTCTTTCTCTGCATGAATGTAAGCGTTTGTCTATATGACTCTGGTACGTCTTTCAAAATACAATTTAGCAGACCTAAAAATCACCCGCCAAGAGTTGCTTTCTGTAAATGACTGTCAGCTTTCGAACTTCTTCCAATCTATAGTTTAGCATGCCTGCACTACAGCACCCGGTATTTGCTTTCTCTGTGTTAATGTAAGCGTTCCTGTATATGTCTCTCGTACCTCTTCCAAAGTAGAGTTCAGTATGCTCAAAAACGGCCACCCCAACGTTGCTTTCTCTGAGTGAATGTAAGCGTTCCTGTATATGATTCTAACACTTCATTGAAAATAGAGTTTAGCAGGCCTACGAACCACCCCCCCAAGAGTTGCTTTCTCTAAATGACTGTAAACTTCCCAGATATGACTCTCGAACATCCCCCAAACTATAGTTTAGTAGGCATACAAACATCACTCCATAGTTGCTTTCTCTGCATGAATGTAAGCGTTCCTATATATGATTCTCGTACTTCTTCCAAACTAGAGTTTAGTATGCCTACAAACCACAACCCCATCGTTGATTTCTCTGAGTGAATGTACGCAGTCCCCAAAATGACTCTCCCCCTTCTTCCAAAGTAGAGTTTTGCAGGCCTACAAACCATCCCCCGAAAGTTGGTTTCTATAAATGACGGTACGTTTTCCTATATATTACTCTTTAACTTCTTGCAAAATAGAGATTAGCATGGCTACAAAAAATCCACCCCATAATTGCTTTCTCTGCATGAATGTAAGTGTTCCCATATATCATTCTCCTACTTCTTCCAAACTAGAGTTTAGTATGCCTACAAACCACCACATCATCGTAGCTTTCTCTGAGTGAATGTAAGCCTTCCCATATATGACTCTCACTCTGAAACCAAAATAGAGTTTAGCACGCCTACATTCCACACCAGAGATTTGCTTTCTCTAAGTGACTCTAAGCTTTCTTATATGTGATTCTCAAACTTCGTCCAAACTAGAGTTTAGCATGCCTAGAAAACACCACCCCACAGTTGCTTTCTCTGCATGAATGTAAGCATTTGTATATATGACTCTGGTACTTCTTTCAAAATACAATTTAGCAGACCGAAAAATGAACCGCCGAGAGTTGCTTTCTCTAAGTGACTGTCTGCTTTCGAACTTCTTCCAAATTATGTTTTAGCATGCCTACAAAACACCACCCCATAGTTACTTTCTCTGCATCAATATAAGCGTTCATATATATGCCTCTCTCACTTCATCTAAATTAGAGTTTAGCAGGCCTACAAACCACACCCCGTGAGTTGCTTTCTCTAGGTGACTGTAAACTTTCCTATATAAGAATCTCCAACTTCTTTCAAACTACAGCATGCCAACAAAACAACACACCGTGGTTGCTTTCTCTGAGTGAACATAAGCGTTCCCATATATGACTCACACTCTGTTTCCAAAATAGAATTTAGCAGATCTACAAACCAGCCCAAAATGGTTCCTTTCTCTAAGTGACTGTAATTTTCCCCAGATATGACTCTCGCACTTCCTCCAAACTACAGATTAACATGCATACCTGCGCCACCCCACAGTTGCTTTCTCTGCGTGAATGTAACCGTTCATATATATGACTCTCCTACTTCTTCCCAACTACAGTTATTATGCCTTCAAATCATCACGATAATGTTTCTTTCTCTGAGTGAATGAATGCAAGCGTTCTCACATTTCATCCAAATTAGAGTTTAGCAGGCCTACCAATAAACTTCCGAGAGCTGTTTTCTCTGTGTCGCTGTAATCTTTCCTATATAAGACTCTCGAACTTCTTCCAAACCACAGTTTAGCATGCCAACAAAATACGACCCCAGAGTTGCTGTCTATGCCTGAATGTAAGCGTTCATATATATGACTCTCGTACTTCCTCCAAAATACAGTTTAGAATGCCTACAAACCACCACCCAAACGTTGCGTTCTCTGAATGAATGAAAGCATTCCCATGTTTGACTCTCACAATTGATGCAAAGTAGAGTTTAGCAGGCCAAGAAAGGATCTCCCGAGAGTTGCTTTCTCTAGGTGACTGTAAGCTTTCCTAAATAAGACTCTCCAACTTCTTCCAAACTACAGGTTAACATGCCCACAAAACATCACCCCATAGTTTTTTCTTTGCATGAATGTAAGCATTAGTATATATGACTCTGGTACTTCTTTCAAAATACAATTTAGCAGACCTAAAAATCACCCACCAAGAGTTGCTTTCTCTAAGTGACTGTTCAGGTTTAGAACTTCTTCCAAACTATAGCATGCTTACAAAACACCACCCCGTAGTTGCTTTCTCTGGGTGAATGTAAGCGTTCCCAAATATCATTCTCGTACTTCTTCCAAACTAATTAGTATGCCTACAAAAACCAGCCCAATGTTGTTTCTCTGAGGGAATGTAAGCGGTCCCATGTTTGACTCTCACACTTCATCCAAATTAGAGTTTAGCATGTGTACAAACAATCTCCAGAGAGTTGCTTTCCCTAGGTGATGGTAATCATTCCTGTATAAGGTTCTCCAACTTCTTCCAAACTGCAGTTTAGCATGCCTACAAAACCTGACGCCATAAGTGCTTTCTCTGCGTGAATGTAAGTGTTCCTATATAGGACTCTCGTACTTCTTCCAAACTACAGTTTAGTATGCCCTACAAACCACCACCCAAACGTTGTTTTCTCTGAGTGAATGTAAGCGTTCCCATATATGACTCTCACACTTCAACCAAAATAGAGTTTAGCAGGCCTACATTCCACACCCAGAGATTTGCTTTCTCTAAGTGACTGTAAGCTTTCTTATATGTGATTCCAAACTTCGTCCAAACTAGAGTTTAGCATGCCTATAAAACACCACCCCATAGTTACTTTCAGTGCGTCAAAATGTATGTGTTCCTATATGTGATTCTCGTGCTTCTTCCAAACTGCAGTTTAGTAAGCCTACAAACAACCCCATCGTTGCTTTCTCTGAGGGAATGTAAGCGTTCTCATATATGACTCTCACACTTCAACCAAAACAGGGTTTTGCAGGCCTACAAACCACCCGCCAAGACTTGCTTTTTCAAAGTGGCTGTTACCTTTCCTATATAGGACTCTGGAACTTCTCCCAAGCTAGACTTTAACATGTCTACCTGACACTACTCCGTAGTTGCTCTCGCTGTGTGAATGTAAGCGTTCCTATATATGAGTCTTGTACTTCTTCCTAACTAGCATCTGGCATGCCAAAATAACACTCCCCCATAGTTGCTTTCTTTGAGTCAATGTAAACATTCCTATATATGTCTCTCGCACTTCTTCCAAACTTGAGTTATGTCTACAAACCAATCCCCGACAGCTGTTTTCTCTGAACGAATTTAAGCGTTCCTATATAGGACTATGGCACTTCCTCCAAACTAGAGTTTAGCAAGCCTACACTCCACCCCCGTTCGTTGCTTTCTCTAAGTTACTGTAAGCTTTCCTATACATGGCTCTCGAAATTTTCCAAACTAGAGTTAGCATGCCTACTATACACCTACACATAATTGCTTTGTCTGAGTGAATATAAGCCTTCCTATATATGACTGTCGCACTTTTTCCAAATTAGAGTGTAGCCAGCCTGGAAAGCACCCCTTATAGTTGCTTTCATTGAGTGAATGTTAACATTCCTATGTATGACTCTCGCAACTTTTCCAATCTAAGATTTTAGCAATGCTACAAATCCCCCGCCGAGAGTTCCTATACATAACTGTCCTCTTTTTCCAAGCTAGAGTTTAGGAAGCCTAGAAACCGTCCCCCCGTAGACGCTTTATGTGAATGTAAGCGTTCCTATATATGACTCTCGCCTTCCTCCAAACTAGAGCTTAGCAAGCCTACAAACCAACTCCCTATAATTGCTTTCTCTGAATGAATGATATCGTTCCTATATAAGACTCTCGAACTTCTTCCAAACCAGAGTTTAACAAGCCAAAAAAGCACCCCCCATAGATGCTTCCTCTAACTCAAAGCTAATATTCCTATATATGATTCAGCTTCTTCATCCAAACTAGAGTAAGGCAGGCCTACAAATCACACACCAATAGTTGCTTTCTATCAGTAAATGTAAGCATCCCTATATATGACTATAGCAATTCTTCCAAACTGGAGTTTAGCAAGCCTCCAGACCCCCGGACCCCACTCCATAGTACCCTGGGCATTGGAGCCTGCCTGTCATGCAGGACATAGGGGCGGACCCTCATCTCAGATGCGGCATTGGTGGATTGTAGGCTTTTTTAAGTTTTTGAATTGAAGAAGTCTGAGAATTGGAATTGGGTTTAGGGTAAGGTTAGGTGTTAGGGACTAGGATTAGGTTTAGGGGTTAGGGTTTTAGGTTAGAATTAGGGTTAGGATTACTGTTAGGGTTAGAGATTAGGATTATGTTTAGTGGTTGGGTTTAGGTTTACGGTGAGAGGCAAGAGTAAGGGTCAGGGATTAGGGTTACTGTTAGGAGTTAGATTCAGGGCTTACTAAGGGTTTGGTTTAGTGATAGGGTTAGGGCTTACGTTTAACGGTGTGTGTTAGGGCACGGGCCCTGTCTAACGTACGGGGCACTGTGGATGTGGAGCAAGGCTGGGTCCCCACTTCATCGTACCCTGGGTGTTGGGCTTCAACTGTCATGCAGGACAAAGGCAGAGGCTCATCTCACGCATGGTTAGGATTAAGGTTTAAGGTTAGGGTCAGGGTTGAGGGTTAGGGTGAGGGTTAACAGTTAGAGTTAGGGTAAGGGGGTTAGGGATAGGGTTAGGGTTAAGGGTTAGGTTTATGGTTCAGGTTTAAGGTTAGCATTAGAGGGTAGGTTTAGTGTAACTGTAGGTCAGTGTTGGGGTTAAATCTCTAGGCATTAGGGTAAAGGTTAGTGTTATGGTTAAGAGTTAGGGTTAGGGTTAGTGTTGGTAGGGTTAAGGTTAGGGTTGGCGTTTCAGAATTAGGGATTAGGTGTTATGGTTATGGCTAGGAGTTAGGGTTAGAATTACGGTATAGGCTTGTTCTCAGGGTGTCATGCATTAACGTTAAGATAAGGGGTTGAACTTAGGGTTACGGTGAGGTTAACGTGTTGAGGTGAGCAGTAGGATCAGGGTTAGGTGTTATGTTCTGGGTTAGGGTTATGGGTGACGGGTAGGGTTTATGCTTAGGGCATGGGCCCTGTATGCACTAGGAGGCGAAGTTAGGAGTCTGTGATGGTCGCTGAGAACACACTCTATCCCACGCAGTGTATGGGCCTCTCGGTTTCATGCCGGACACTGTGGCAGAGCCGGCTTTCATGCATGGCTTAGTAGGATTGTAGGCTTTCAAAACTCTGAGAAAACAAGAAGTCTGAGAATTAGATTTAGGGTTAAAATTACGGCACGGTTTAGGGATGAAGATTAGTGATAGGGTGAGGGCTTAGGGTTAGGGGATAGGGTTAGGGTTAGGGTTGTGGTAGGGTGAAAGTTAGGGTTTTCATTTTAGAAATAGGGATGAGGTGTTATGGTTATGACTATGGTTTAGGATTAGAATTATGGGATAGGGCTTCTTCTCAGGGTGTTATGCATTAACGTTAATTTAAGGGGATAAGTTAGCATTACGGGGAGGTTTATGGTTTACGTTTAGGAATAGGATCATGGTTAGGTGTTATGTTCAGGGTGAGGGTTATCTGTTAGGGGCAGTGCTTATACTTAGCGTACAGGCCCTGTCTGCACTGGGCGGCGGGCGGGGGTTAGGAGGATAGGATTGTCCCCGGGAACACACTCTATTGAACGCTGGGTGTGGATTCCTGGGTTTCATGCAGGACACAGTGGCAGAGCACCCTTTAACTCATGGCATGGGAGGATTGTAGGCTTTCTAAACTCTGAGAAAGCAAGAAGTCTGAGAATTAGATTTAGGGGTAGGATTATGGTAATGTTTAGGGATGAAGATTAGTGTTAGGGTGGAGTCTTAGGGTTAGGTGTTAGGGTTAAATGTTAGTGTTAGGTTTAACAGTTACAGTTAGGTTTACGTTTAAGATTCAGGGTTAGGGTTAAGGTTTGGGTTTAGCGTTTGGCACAGGGTTAGGCTTCAGTATTAGCCTTATGGATAAGGATTAGGAGTAGGGTTAGGGTTAAGGGTTAGTGTCAGGGTTAATGGTAAGTTTCAAGATTGAGGGTTAGGGTTGCGGTTAGGGTTAGGTTTAGCGTTAGGGGTTAGGGTTAGGGTTAGGGTTAAAGGATAGTATTATGGTTAAGTGTTGGGCTTAGGGTTAGGGTTTAGTGTTAGCGTTATCATTAAGGATTAGGGTTAGGGTCAGGGTTAAATGCTTGGGTGCGGGTAATGGTTAGGGTCAGGGTTAAGGTTTACGGATAGCGTTAGTGTTAAGGGTTATGGGTAGGTTTAGGGTTCAGGGTTAGAGTTAGCATTAGGGCTTAAGGTTAGGATTAGGCAGGAGGTTAGATTTAGGGTTAGATCTAAGCGTTAGGGTAAGGGCTAGGGTCAGGGTTAAGAGATAGGGTTAGGTTTAATGCTTAGGATTAGGGTTAGGGTTTGGGGTTAAAGTAAGTGTTAGGGGTTAGGTTTAAGGATCAAAGGTTAGGGTTATTTTTAGCTGTAGTGTTAGGGTTAGGGAAAAGGGATCCCATTAGCATTAAGGGTCTTCCTTACTGTAGGGTTAAGGGTTAGGCTTAGAGTTAAAGGTTAAGGTTAGGGTCAGTGTTAAGAATTAGGGGGAGGGTTAACGGTTAGGGTAAAGGTTAAGCGTTAGGGTTAGGGATTAGCGATTAGGGTTTTTGGTTAGTGTTAGGGTTAGCGGTTAGGAGTTCGTGTTTTATGAAGGGGTATGGTTAGAATTAGGATTGGGGTTAGAGTTAGGGTTAGGTATAGGGGTTAGGTTTAGGGGTTAGTTTTAGGGTAAAAGGATAGGATTAGGGTTATGGGTTGGGCTTAGGTTTAGGGTTAAAGTTTACTGCTAGGGTTAGGGATAGTGTTCAGGGTTAGCTTTAGGGGTTCTGGTTAGGGTTAGGTGTTAGGTTTGTTTCAGGCTTAGGTCTAGTCGTGAGGGTAAGGTTTAGGGTTAGCTTTAAGAGCTAGGGTTAGGTTTAATGGTTAGGATTAGGATTAGGGTTAAGGGTTAGCGTAAGGCTTAGGGGTTTGGGTGAAGGGTTAGGGTTTTTGTTAGGCATAGCGTTGGGGTTAGAAGTAAGGGTTACTGTCAGTGTTAGGGTTGTAGGTAGGGTTCCGGTTAGGGTTAGCGGTTTAGAATTAGGGTTAGGGATTAGGTGTCACAGTGATGACTAGGAGATAGGGTTAGAATTATGGGATAGGGGTTGTTCTCAGGGAATGGGTTATGCATTATCGTTAGGATAAGAGGTTAAAGTTAGGCTCACGGTGAGGTTTACGTGTTAAGGGGAGAAATAGGAACAGGGTTGGGTGTTATGTTCAGGGTTAGGGTTATCTGTTAAAGGTATTGTTTATGCTTAGCGCACGGGCCCTGTCTGCATTGGGCGGGCGGGGGGAGTTTAGGGGGCTGGGATTGTACCCGGGAACCCACTCTATCATACTCTGGGTATGGGCCCGTGGGTTTCATGCAGGACACAGTGGTAGAGCCTCCTTTCACGCATGGCATGGGAGGATGGCAGGCTTTCCAAACTCTAAGAAAGAAAGAAGTCTGAGAATTAGATTTAGGGTTACCATTATGGTTAGGGTTAAGGATGAAGTTTAGTGTTAGGATGAGGGCTTAAGGTTAGGGATTAGGGTTAGGGTTAAAGGTTACTCTTAGGTTTAACGGTTACAGTTCGGTTTAGGGTTGAGGTTTACGGTTAGGGTTAAGATGAGGGGTTAGGTTTTGGTAGACGTTTAGGGTTAAGTGTTAGGTTTAGGGTTGAAGATTAGGATTAGGGTTAGGATTAAAGGTTAGCGTGAGAGTTAACGCTTAGGGTTAAGGTTAAGAGTTAGGGTTTACGGTTAGGCTTAGGGTTAGATTTAGCGTTAGAGTTATGTGCTATGGTTTGTGTTAGGGGTTAGGGTTAGGTTTACTGTTCACGGTTAGGGTTGGGTTTAGGGGTTAGCATTAGGGTTAGGGATTAGGTTTAGGGTAAGGGTCTAGAGTTAATGTTGGGCTTTAGGCTCGGGGCTTAGGTTCAGGGTCAGGGGTTAGCGTTGGTGGTAGGGCTTAGCTTTAGCGGTCAGTTTAAGGGCACAGGACCTGGTTAATCTACGGTGAGAGGGGTGCGGTCGGAGTCACCACGAAAGCACAACATCATTCCCTGGGCCTTGGGAGAGGACCTCCATGCAGGACTCAGGCGGAGCCTCATCTGACACATGGCATGGCTGTATTGCAGGCTTGCTTCACTCTGGGAATGGAAGTAGTGTGAGAATTAGGGTTGGGGTTGGGGTTAGGGTTTTTCGTGTTAGGGGTTAGGTTTCGAGTCAGGGTTAGGTGCTAGGGATTAGTGGTTAGGGTTAGAGTTAGTGTTAGGGGTAAGGTGTTAAGTCTGGGTTAGGGGGCCAGGGTAAGGTTTAGGGTTGGAGTTAGCGTTAGGGTTAGGGGTTAGGTTTAAGGGATAGGGTTAGGATTCAGGGTGAGGGTTAGAGGGTTAACAGTTGGGGTTAGGCTTAGGGGTTAGGGATAGTGTTAGGGTTAAGGGTTAGGAGCTTGGTTCAGGTTTAAGGTTAGCATTAGGGGTTGGGGTTAGTGTTAACTGTAGGTCAGTGTTGGGGTTAGATCTCTAGGCATTAGGGTAAAGGTTAGGGTTAGGGTTAAGAGTTAGGGTTCTGTTTAATGGTTAGGATTGGGAATAGGGTTAAGGGTTAGGGTTAAGGTTAGGGGTTATGACGAAGGCTCAACGGTTAGGGTTACTTTTAGGCGTAGAGTTAGGGTAAGGGGTTAGCGTTAGTGTTACTGTTGTTGGTCGGGTTAAGGTTAGGGTTCGCGTTTCAGAATTAGGGATTAGGTGTTACGGTTATAGCTAGGAGGTAGGGTTATAATGACGGTATAGGGCTTGTTCTCAGGGTGTCATGCATTAACGTTAAGATATGGGGTTAAAGTTAGGGTTATGGTGAGGTTTACATGTTAAGGTGAGCAGTAGGATCAGGGTTAGGTGTTATGTTGTGGGTTAGGCTTATGGGTGAGGGGTAGGGTTTATGCTTAGGGCACGGGCCCTGTATGCCCTAGGAGGCAAAGTTAGGTGTCTGTGATGGTCGCTGGGAACCCACTCTACCACACGCAGTGTATGGGCCTCTGGCTTTCATGCAGGACACAGTGGCAGAGCCCTCTTTCACGCATGGCGTAGGAGGATTGCAGGCTTTCTAAACTCTAAGAAAGCAAGAAGTCTGAGAATTAGATTTAGGGTTAGGGTTATGGTTAGGGTTAAGGATGAAGTTTAGTGTTAGGGTGAGGGCTTAGGCTTAGGGATTACGGTTAGGGTTAAAGGTTACTCTTAGATTTAACGGTTACACTTTGGTTTAGGGTTGAGATTTAAGGTTAGGGTTAAGATGAGGGGTTAGGGTTTGGTACAGGGTTAGGGTTAAGTGTTAGGTTTAGGGTTGAAGATTAGGATTAGGGTTAGGATTAAAGGTTAGCGTGAGAGTTAACGCTTAGGGTTAAGGTTAAGAGTTAGGGTTTAGGGTTAGGGTTAGGGTTAGGGTTAGTTTTAGGGTTAGAGTTATGTGCTATGGTTTGTGTTAGAGGTTAGGGTTAGGTTTACTGTTCACGGTTAGGGTTACGTTTAGGGGTTAGCATTAGGGTTAGGGTTAGGCTTAGGGTTAAGGGATAGGATTAGGGTTAAGTGTTGGGCTTAGGGTTAGGGTTTAGTGTTAGGGTTATCATTAAGGATTAGGGGTAGGGTCAGGGTTAAATGCTTGGGTGCGGGTAATGGTTAGGGTCAGGGTTAAGGTTTACGGATAGGGTTAGTGTTAAGGGTTACGGGTAGGTTTAGGGTTCAGGGTTAGCGTTAGCATTAGTACTTAAGGTTAGGATTAGGCGGGAGGTTAGATTTAGGGTTAGAACTAGGCGTTAGGGTCAGGGCTAGGGTTAGGGTTAAGAGACATGGTTAGGTTTAATGCTTAGGATTAGGGTTAGGGTTTAGGGTTAAAGCAAGTGTTAGGGGTTAGGTTTAAGGATCAAAGGTTAGGGTTATTTTTAGCTGTAGTGTTAGGGTTAGGGATAAGGGATACCATTAGCATTAAGGGTCTTCCTTACTGTAGGGTTAAGGGTTAGGCTTAGAGTTAAAGGTTAAGGTTAGGGTCAGTGTTAAGAATTAGGGTGAGGGTTAACGGTTAGGTTAAAGGTTAAGCGTTAGGGTTAGGGATTAGCGATTAGGGTTTTTGGTTAGTGTTAGGGTTAGAGGTTAGGAGTTCGTGTTTTATGAAGGGGTATGGTTAGAATTAGGATTGGGGTTAGAGTTAGGGTTAGGTATAGGGGTTAGGTTTAGGGGTTAGTTTTAGGGTAAATGGATAGGATTAGGGTTATGGGTTGGGCTTAGGTTTAGGGTTAAAGTTTACTGCTAGGGTTAGGGATAGGTTTCAGGTTTAGCTAAGGGGTTCTGGTTAGCATTAGATGTTAGGTTAGTGTCAGGGTTAGGTCTAGTCGTGAGGGTAAGGTTTAGGGTTAGCTTTAAGAGCTAGGGTTAGGTTTAATGGTTAGGATTAGGATTAGGGTTAAGGGTTAGCGTAAGGCTTAGGGGTTTGGGTGAAGGGTTAGGGTTTTTGTTAGGCATAGCGTTGGGGTTAGAAGTAAGGGTTACTGTCAGTGTTAGGGTTGTAGGTAGGGTTACGGTTAGGGTTAGCGGTTTAGAATTAGGGTTAGGGATTAGGTGTCACAGTGATGACTAGGAGATAGGGTTAGAATTATGGGATAGGGGTTGTTCTCAGGAAATGGGTTATGCATTAACGTTAGGATAAGAGGTTAAAGTTAGGCTCACGGTGAGGTTTACGTGTTAAAGGAAGAAATAGGAACAGGGTTGGGTGTTATTTTCAGGGTTAGGGTTATCTGTTAAAGGTATTGTTTATGCTTAGCGCACGGGCCCTGTCTGCATTAGGCGGGCGGGGGGAGTTTAGGGGGCTGGGATTGTACCCGGGAACCCACTCTATCATACTCTGTGTATGGGCCCGTGGGTTTCATGCAGGACACAGTGGTAGAGCCTCCTTTCACGCATGGCATGGGAAGATTGCAGGCTTTCTAAACTCTAAGAAAGCAAGAAGTCTGAGAATTAGATTTAGGGTTAGGATTCAGGTTAGGGTTAAGGATGAAGTTTAGTGTTAGGGTGAGGGCTTAGGGTTAGGGAAAAGTGTTAGGGTTAAAGGTTACTCCTAGGTTTAAGGGTTACACTTTGGTTTAGGGTTGAGGTTTAAGGTTAGGGTTAAGATCAGGGGTTAGGGTTTGGTACAGGGTTAGGGTTGAGTGTTAGGTTTAGAGTTGAAGATTAGGATTAGGGTTAGGATTAAAAGTTAGCGTGAGAGTTAACGCTTAGGGTTCAGGTTAAGTGTTAGGGTTTAGGGTTAGGGGTAGGGTTTGGGTTAGTTTTAGGGTTAGAGTTATGTTCTATGGTTTGTGTTAGAGGTTAGGGTTAGGTCTACTGGTCACGGTTAGGGTTACGTTTAGGGGGTAGCATTAGGGTTCGGGTTAGGGTTAAGGGTTTAAAATTGTAAATTTCACTGCCTTTTAAAACAATGGAAAAATGGTGGTGGGATGATACTTAGAAGAATGGCTTCTTGTCTGTCTTCACTAACAAAAATAGGCAACACCAAGTCAGCTACTCCTCAGCATAGTTATGTCCGTCGCAGCCTTCTTGGGTTTCAGGAGGCACAAACAAACGTTATCACAATTATGGTGAAACGCTGAACACCTGCAAATAATTTTCAACGTAGTGGTTAATTGAAAAGCTCTGCGGCATACATCTTGGAACAAGCCAGTTACCTGTCCCCACGCAAAGAGGAGTATATAGAACCATGGTGGATTGCCAGCTGATGAAGTAAAGGATTATTAAAGGAACGGGATGACCATGGGGATCATGGTTAATTCTCTGAAACAGTATCCGCCCTTTTCACCTGCCAAACACATGCCCACTTCTCCTCTCTGGGGATAATAAAAACTAACCAGCAAACTGACAGAGGGCCTGACCCCCCCCCCATCGACATCGACCACACACACACAAAAAAAACGTACCCTCCAGCTACTAATTATAATGCTAACTTACAAAATTTCCCTGCCTTTTAAAACAATGGAAAAATGGTGGTTTGATGATACTTAGAAGAATGGCTTCTTGTCAGTCTCCACTAACAAAAATAGGCAACACCAAGTCAGCTACTCCTCAGCATACTTATGTCCGTAGCAGCCTTCTTGGGTTTCAGGAGGCACAAACAAACGTTATCACAATTTTGGTGAAACGCTGAACACCTGCAAATAATTTTCAACGTAGTGGTTAATTGAAAAGCTCTGCGGCATACTTCTTGGAACAAGCCAGTTACCTGTTCCCACGCAAAGAGGAGTATATAGAACCATGGTGGATTTCCAGCAGATGAAGTAAAGGATTATTAAAGGAACGGGATGACCATGGGGATAATCGTCAATTTTCTGAAACAGAATCCGCCCTTTTCACCTGCCAAACACATGCCCACTTCTCCTCTCTGGGGATAATAAAAACTAACCAGCAAACTGACAGAGGGCCTGAAACCCAAATCAACATTGACCACACACAAAAAAAAAACAAACCGTACCCTCCAGCTACTAATTATAATGCTAACTTGCAAAATTTCCCTGCATTTTAAAACAATGGAAAAATGGTGGTGGGATGATACTTAGAAGAATGGCTTCTTGTCTGTCTCCACTAACAAAAATAGGCAACTCCAAGTCAGCTACTCCTCAGCAAAGTTATGTCCGTCGCAGCCTTCTTGGGTTTCAGGAGGCACATACAAACGTTAGCAAAATTATGGTGAAACGCTGAAAACCTGCAAATAATTTTCAACCTACTGGTTAATTTGAAAACTCTCCAGCATACTTCTTGGAACAAGCCAGGTACCTGTGCCCACGCATAGAGGAGTATATAGAAACATGGTGGAATCCCAGCTGATAAAGCAAAGGATTCTTAAAGGAATAAGAAGACCATGCGGATCCTGTTTAATTCTCTGAAACAGAATCCGCACTTTTCACCTGCCAAACACATGCCCAATACTCTTCTCTGGGGATAATAAAAACAAACCAGCGATCTGACAGAGGGCCTGAACACCCATCCTGACCGACCCCCCAAAAAAAAAAGTACCCTCCAGCTACTAATTATAATGCCATTTTGCAAAATTTCCCGGCATTTTTAAACAATGGAGAAATGATGGTGGGATGATACTTAGAAGAATGGCTTCTTGTCAGTCTCCACTAACAAAAATAGGCAAAACCAAGTCAGCTACGCCTCAGCATAGTTATGTCCGTCGCAGCCTTCTTGGGTTTCAGGAGGCACAAACAAACGTTATCACAATTATGGTGAAACGCTGAACACCTGCAAATAATTTTCAACGTAGTGGTTAATTGAAAAGCTCTGCGGCATACTTCTTGGAACAAGCCAGTTACCTGTTCCCACGCAAAGAGGAGTATATAGAACCATGGTGGATTTCCAGCTGATGAAGTAAAGGATTATTAAAGGAACGGGATGACCATGGGGATCATCGTTAATTCTCTGAAACAGAATCCGCCCTTTTCACCTGCCAAACACGTGCCCACTTCTCCTCTATGGGGATAATAAAAACTAACCAGCGAACTGACAGAGGGCCTAACCCCCCCATCCACATCGACCACACAAAAAAATAAAACCGTACCCTCCAGCTACTAATTATAATGCTAACTTGCAAAATTTCCCTGCATTTTAAAACAATGAAAAAATGGTGGTGGGATGATACTTAGAAGAATGGGTTCTTGTCTGTCTCCACTAACAAAAATAGGCAACACCAAGTCAGCTACTCCTCAGTAGAGTTATGTCCGTCGCAGCCTTCTTGTGTTTCAGGAGGCACAAGCAAACGTTATCACAATTATGGTGAAACGCTGAACACCTGCAAATAATTTTCAACGTAGTGGTTAATTGAAAAGCTCTGCGGCATACTTCTTGGAACAAGCCAGGTACCTGTGCCCACGCATAGAGGAGTATATAGAAACATCGTGGAATCCCAGCTGATGAAGCAAAGGATTCTTAAAGGAATGATATGACCATGCAGATCCTCTTTAATTCTCTGAAACAGAATCCCCACTTTTCACCTGCCAAAACATGCCCACTACTCTTCTCTGGGGATAATAAAAACAAACCAGCGATCTGACAGATGGCCTGAACACCCATCCTGACCGACCCCACAAAAAAAAAAAAGTACCCTCCAGCTACTAATTATACTGCCAATTTGCAAAATTTCCCTGCATTTTTAAACAATAGAGAAATGATGGTGGAATGATACTTAGAAGAATGGTTTCTTGTCAGTCTCCACTGACAAAAATAGGCAACACCAAGTCAGCTACTCCTCAGCATAGTTATGTCCGTCGCAGCCTTCTTGGGTTTCAGGAGGCACATACAAACGTTAGCAAAATTATGGTGAAACGCTGAAAACCTGCAAATAATTTTCAACCTACTGGTTAATTTGAAAACTCTCCAGCATACTTCTTGGAACAAGCCAGGTACCTGTGCCCACGCATACAGGAGTATATAGAAACATGGTGGAATCCCAGCTTATGAAGCAAAGGATTCTTAAAGGAATGAGATGACCATGCGGATCCTGTTTAATTCTCTGAAACAGAATCCGCACTTTTCACCTGCCAAACACATGCCCACTACTCTTCTCTGGGGATAATAAAAACAAACCACCGATCTGACAGAGGGCCTGAACACCCATCCTGACCGACCCCACAAAAAAAAAAAGTACCCTCCCGCTACTAATTATAATGCTAACTTGCAAAATTTCCCTGCATTTTAAAACAACGGAAAAATGGTGGTGGGATGATACTTAGAAGAATGGCTTCTTCTCAGTCTCCACTAACAAAAAGAGGCAACACCAAGTCAGCTACGCCTCAGCATAGTTATGTCCGTCACAGCCTTCTTGGGTTTCAGGAGGCACGAAAAAACGTTATCACAATTATGGTGAAACGCTGAACACCTGCAAATAATTTTCAACGTACTGGTTAATTGAAAAGCTCTGCGGCATACTTCTTGGAACAAGCCAGTTACCTGTTCCTACGCAAAGAGGAGTATATAGAACCATGGTGGATTTCCAGCTGATGAAGTAAAGGATTATTAAAGGAACGGGATGACCATGGGGATCATCGTTAATTCTCTGAAACAGAATCCGCCCTTTTCACCTGCCAAACACATGCCCACTTCTCCTCTCTGGGGATAATAAAAACTAACCAGCGAACTGACAGAGGGCCTGACCCCCCCATCCACATCGACCACACACAAAAAAAAACCGTACCCTCCAGCTACTAATTATAATGCTAACTTGCAAAATTTCCCTGCATTTTAAAACAATGGAAAAATGGTAGTGGGATGATACTTAGAAGAATGGCTTCTTGTCTGTCTCCACTAACAAAAATAGGCAACACCAAGTCAGCTACTCCTCAGCATAGTTATGTCCGTCGCAGCCTTCTTGGGTTTCAGGAGGCACATAGAAACGTTATCAAAATTATGGTGAAACCCTGAAAACCTGCAAATAATTTTCAACGTACTGGTTAATTTGAAAACTCTCCAGCATACTTCTTGGAACAAGCCAGGTACCTGTGCCAACGCATAGAGGACTATATAGAAACATGGTGGAATCCCAGCTGATGAAGCAAAGGATTCTTAAAGGAAAGAGATGAGTATGCTGATCCTGTTTAATTCTCTGAAACAGAATCCGCCCTTTTCACCTGCCAAACACATGCCCACTACTCTTCTCTGGGCATAATAAAACCAAACCAGCGATCTGACAGAGGGCCTGAACACCCATCCTGACCGACCCCACAAAAACAAAAGTACACTCCAGCTACTAACTATAATGCCAATTTGCAAAATTTCCCTGCATTTTAAAACAATGGAGAAATGATGGTGGGATGATACTTAGAAAAATGGCTTATTGTCAGTCTCCACTAACAAAAATAGGCAACACCAAGTCAGCTACGCCTCAGCATAGTTTTGTCCATCGCAGCCTTCTTGGGTTTCAGGAGGCACATACAAACGTTATCAAAATTATGGTGAAACGCTGAAAACCTGCAAATAATTTTCAACGTACTGGTTAATTTGAAAACTCTCCAGCATACTTCTTGGAACAAGCCAGGTACCTGTGCCCACGCATCAAGGAGTATATAGAAACATGGTGGAATCCCAGCTGATGAAGCGAAGGATTCTTAAAGGAATGAGATGACCATGCGGATCCTGTTT
The DNA here is from genome assembly GCF_041146395.1 of Eulemur rufifrons. Taxonomy (NCBI): domain Eukaryota; kingdom Metazoa; phylum Chordata; class Mammalia; order Primates; family Lemuridae; genus Eulemur; species Eulemur rufifrons. Next base: position 3,738,927 of record NW_027182814.1, on the reverse strand, counting down.
AATTCTCTGAAACAGAATCCACACTTTTCACCTGCCAAACACACGCCCACTATTGTTCTCTGTGGATAATAAAAACAAACCAGCCCTCTGACAGAGGGCCTGAACACCCATCCTGACCGACCCAACAAAAAAAAAGAAGTACCCTCCCGCTACTAATTATAATGCTAACTTGCAAAATTTCCCAGCCTTTTAAAACAATGGAAAAATGGTGGTGGGATGATACTTAGAAAAATGGCTTCTTGTCAGTCTCCACTAACAAAAATAGGCAACACCAAGTCTGCTACTCCTCAGCATAGTTATGTCCGTCGCAGCCTTCTTGGGTTTCAGGAGGCACAAACAAACGTTATCACAATTATGGTGAAAGGCTGAACACCTGCAAATAATTTTCAACGTAGTGGTTAATTGAAAAGCTCTGCGGCATACTTCTTGGAACCAGCCAGTTACCTGTTCCCACGCAAAGAGGAGTATACAGAACCATGGTGGATTTCCAGCTGATGAAGTAAAGGATTATTAAAGGAACGGGATGACCATGGGGATCATCGTTAATTCTCTGAAACAGAATCCGCCCTTTTCAACTGCCAAACACATGCCCACTTCAACTCTCTGGGGATAATAAAAACTAACCAGCGAACTGACAGAGGGCCTGACCCCCCCATCCACATCGACCACACACAAAAAAAAAACCGTACCCTCCAGCTACTAATTATAATGCTAACTTGCAAAATTTCCCTGCCTTTTAAAACAATTGAAAAATGGTGGTGGGATGATACTTAGAAGAATGGCTTCTTGTCAGTCTCCACTAACAAAAATAGGCAACACCAAGTCAGCTACTCCTCAGCATAGTTATGTCCGTCGCAGCCTTCTTGGGTTTCAGGAGGCACATACAAACGTTATCAAAATTATGGTGAAACGCTGAAAACCTGCAAATAATTTTCAACGTACTGGTTAATTTGAAAACTCTCCAGCATACTTCTTGGAACAAGCCAGGTACCTGTGCCCACGCATAGAGGAGTACATAGAAACATGGTGGAATCCCAGCTGATGAAGCAAAGGATTCTTAAAGGAATGAGATGACCATGCGAATCCTGTTTAATTCTCTGAAACAGAATCCACACTTTTCACCTGCCAAACACATGCCAACTACTCTTCTCTGGGGATAATAAAAACAAACCAGCGAACTGACAGAGGGCCTGACCAACACATCCACACCGACCCCACAGGAAAAAAAAAAAAAAAAACAAAAAAACACCGTAGCCTCCAGCTACTAATTATAATGCTAACTTGCAAAATTTTCCTGCATTTTTAAACAATGGAAAAATGATGGTGAGATGATATTTAGAAGAATGGATTCTTGTCAGTCTCCACTAACAAAAATAGGCAAAACCAAGTCAGCTACGCCTCAGCATAGTTATGTCCGTCGCAGCCTTCTTGGGTTTCAGGAGGCACAAACAAACGTTATCACAATTATGATGAAACGCTGAACACCTGCAAATAATTTTCAACGTAGTGGTTAATTGAAAAGCTCTGCGGCATACTTCTTGGAACAAGCCAGTTACCTGTTCCCACGCAAAGAGGAGTATATAGAACCATGGTGGATTTCCAGCTGATGAAGTAAAGGATTATTAAAGGAACGGGATGACCATGGGGATCATCGTTAATTCTCTGAAACAGAATCCGCCCTTTTCACCTGCCAAACACATGCCTACTTCTCCTCTCTGGGGATAATAAAAACTAACCAGCGAACTGACAGAGGGCCTGACCCCCCCATCCACATCGACCACCAAAAAAAAAAAAAAAAAAAAAAACCGTACCCTACAGCTACTAATTATAATGCTAACTTGCAAAATTCCCCTGCATTTTAAAACAATGGAAAAATGGTGGTGGGATGATACTTAGAAGAATGGCTTCTTGTCTGTCTCTACTAACAAAAATAGGCAACAGCAAGTCAGCTACTCCTCAGCATAGTTATGTCCGTCACAGCCTTCTTGGGTTTCAGGAGGCACATACAAACGTTATCAAAATTATGGTCAAACGCTGAAAACCTGCAAATAATTTTCAACGTACTGGTTAATTTGAAAACTCTCCAGCATACTTCTTGGAACAAGCCAGTTACCTGTGCCCACGCATAGAGGAGTATATAGAAACATGGTGGAATCCCAGCTGATGAAGCAAAGGATTCTTAAAGGAATGAGATGATCATGCGGATCCTGTTTAATTCTCTGAAACAGAATCCGCACTTTTCACCTGCCAAACACATGCCCACTACTCTTCTCTGGGGATAATAAAAACAAACCAGCGATCTGACAGAGGGCCTGAACACCCATCCTGACCGACCACACAAAAAAAAAAGGTACCCTCCAGCTACTAATTATAATGCCAATTTGCAAAATTTTCCTGCATTTTTAAACAATGGAGAAATGATGGTGGGATGATACTTAGAAGAATGGCTCCTTGTCAGTCTCCACTGACAAAAATAGGCAACACCAAGTCAGCTACGCCTCAGCATATTTATGTCCGTAGCAGCCATATTTGGTTTCAGTAGGCACATACACACGTTATCACAATTATGGTGAAATGCTGAAAACCTGCAAAGGATTTTCAACATACTGGTTAATTGAAAAGCTCTGAGGCACACCTCTTGGAACAAGCCAGTTTCCTGTGCCCACGCATAGAGAAGAATATAGAACCATGGTGGATTCCCAGCTCATGAAGCAAAGGATTCTTAAAGGAAAGGGATTACAATGCGGATCCTGTTTAATTCTCTGAAACAGATCCTCAGTTTTCACCTGCCACACTAATACCCACTTCTCCTCTCTGGGGATAATAAAAATAAACCAGCGAACTGACAGAGGGCCTGACCAACACATCCACACCGACCCCACAGGGAAAAAAAAAAAAAAAAACACCGTAGCCTCCAGCTACTAATTATAATGCTAACTAGTAAAATTTTCCGGCATTTTTAAACAATGGAAAAATGATGTTGAGATGATACTTAGAAGAATGGATTCTTGTCAGTATTCACTAACAAAAATAGGCAAATGCAAGTCAGCTACGCCTCAGCATAGTTATGTTCCTGGCAGCCATCTTGGGTTTCAGGAGGCACAAACAAACGTTATCACAATTATGGTGAAACGCTGAACACCTGCAAATAATTTTCAACGTACTGGTTAATTGAAAAGCTGTGCGGCATACTTCTTGGAACAAGCCAGGTACCTGTGCCCACGCATAGAGGAGTATATAGAAACATGGTGGAATCCCAGCTGATGAAGCAAAGGATTCTTAAAGAAATGAGATGACCATGCGGATCCTTTTTAATTCTCTGAAACAGAATCCGCACTTTTCACCTGCCAAACACATGCCCACTACTCTTCTATGGGCATAATAAAACAAACCAGCGATCTGACAGAGGGCCTGAACACCCATCCTGACCGACCCCACAAAAAAAAAAGTACACTCCAGCTACTCATTATAATGCCAATTTGCAAAATTTCCCTGCATTTTTAAACAATGGAAAAATGGTGGTGGGATGATACTTAGAAGAATGGCTTCTTGTCAGTCTCCACTAACAAAAATAGGCAAAACCAACTCAGCTAGGCCTCAGCATAGTTATGTCCGTCGCAGCCTTCTTGGGTTTCAGGAGGCACAAACAAACGTTATCACAATTATGGTGAAATGCTGAACACCTGTAAATAATTTTCAACGTAGTGGTTAATTGAAAAGCTCTGCGACATGCTTCTTGGAAGAAGCCAGTTACCTGTTCCCACGCAAAGAGGAGTATATAGAACCATGGTGGATTTCCAGCTGATGAAGTAAAGGATTATTAAAGGAACGGGATGAGCATGGGGATCATCGTTAATTCTCTGAAACAGAATCTGCCCTTTTCACATACCAAACACATGGCCACTTGTCCTCTCTGGGGATAATAAAAATTAACCACCGAACTGACAGAGGGCCTGACCCCCCCATCCACATTGACCACACACAAAAAAAAACCGTACCCTCCCGCTACTAATTATAATGCTAACTTGAAAAATTTCCCTGCCTTTTAAAACAAGGGAAAAATGGTGGTGGGATGATACTTAGAAGAATGGCTTCTTGTCAGTCTCCACTAACAAAAATAGGCAACACCAAGTCAGCTACTCCTCAGCATAGTTATGTCCGTCGCAGCCTTCTTGGGTTTCAGGAGGCACAAACAAACGTTATCACAATTATGGTGAAATGCTGAACACCTGCAAATAATTTTCAACGTAGTGGTTAATTGAAAAGCTCTGCGACATACTTCTTGGAACAAGCCAGTTACCTGTTCCCACGCAAAGAGGAGTATATAGAACCATGGTGGATTTCCAGCTGATGAAGTAAAGGATTATTAAAGGAACGGGATAACCATGGGGATCATCGTTATTTCTCTGAAACAGAATCCGCCCTTTTCAGCTGCCAAACACATGCCCACTTCTCCTCTCTGGGGATAATAAAAACTAACCAGCGAACTGACAGAGGGCCTCACGCCCCCATCCACATCAACCACACACAAAAAAAAACCGTACCCTCCAGCTAATAATTATAATGCTAACTTGCAAAATTTCACTGCATTTCAAAACAATTGAAAAATGGTGGTGGGATGATACTTAGAAGAATGGCTTCTTGTCTGTCTCCACTAATAAAAATAGGCAACACCAAGTCAGCTACTCCTCAGCATAGTTATGTCCGTCGTAGCCTCTTCGGTTTCAGGAGGCACATACAAACGTTATCAAAATTATGGTGAAACGCTGAAAATCTGCTAATAATTTTCAACGTACTGCTTAATTGAAAAGCCCTGCGGCATACTTCTTGGAACAAGCCAGTTACCTGTGCCCAAACACAGAGGAGTATATAGAACGATGGTGGATTCCCACCTGATGAAGCAAAACTTTCCTAAAGGAACGGGATGAGCATGGGGATCCTGTTTCATTCTCTGAAACAGACTCCGAAGTTTTCACCTGCCAAAAACATGCCCACTTCTCCTCTCTGGGGATAATAAAAACTAACCAGCGAACTGACAGAGGGCCTGAGCCCCCATCCACATCCACCACACACCAAAAAATCGTACCCTCCAGCTACTAATTATAATGCTAACTTGCAAAATTTTCCTGCATTTTAAAACAATGGAAAAATGGTGGTGGGATGATACTTAGAAGAATGGCTTCTTGTCTGTCTCTACTAACAAAAATAGGCAACACCAAGTCAGCTACTCCTCAGCATAGTTATGTCCGTCGCAGCCTTCTTGGGTTTCAGGAGGCACATACAAACGTTATCAAAATTATGGTGAAACGCTGAACACCTGCAAATAATTTTCAACGTAGTGGTTAATTGAAAAGCTCTGCGGTATACTTCTTGGAACAAGCCAGTTACCTGTTCCCACGCAAAGAGGAGTATATAGAACCATGGTGGATTTCCAGCTGATGAAGTAAAGTATTCTTAAAGGAATGAGATGACCATACGGATCCTGTATAATTCTCTGAAACAGAATCCGCACTTTTCACCTGCCAAACACATGCCCACTACTCTTCTCTGGGGATAATAAAAACAAACCAGCGATCTCACAGAGGGCCTGAACACCCATCCTGACCGACCCCACAAAAAAAAAAAGTACCCTCCAGCTACTAATTATAATGCCAATTTGCAAAATTTCCCTGCATTTTTAAACAATGGAGAAATGATGGTGGGATGATACTTAGAAGAATGGCTTCTTGTCAGTCTCCACTGACAAAAATAGGCAACACCAAGTCAGCTACGCCTCAGCATAGTTATGTCCGTAGCAGCCATATTTGGTTTCAGTAGGCACATACACACGTTATCACAATTATGGTGAAACGCTGAAAACCTGCAAAGGATTTTCAACATACTGGTTAATTGAAAAACTCTGAGGCATACTTCTTGGAACAAGCCAGTTTCCTGTGCCCACGCATAGAGAAGTATATAGACCCATGGTGGATTCCCAGCTCATGAAGCAAAGGATTCTTAAAGGAACAGGATTACCATGCGGATCCTGTTTAATTCTCTGAAACAGATCCGCAGTTTTCACCTGCCATACTAATACCCACTTCTCCTCTCTGGGGATAGTAAAAACAAACCAGCGAACTGACAGAGGGCCTGACCAACACATCCACACCGACCCCACAGGAAAAAAAAAAAAAACACCGTAGCCTCCAGCTACTACTTATAATGCTAACTTGCAAAATTATCCTGCATTTTTAAACAATGGAAAAATGATGGTGAGATGATACTTAGAAGAATGGATTCTTGTCAGTCTCCACTAATAAAATAGGCAAAACCAAGTCAGCTACGCTTCAGCATAGTTATGTTCGTGGCAGCCATCTTGGGTTTTAGGAGGCACAAACAAACGTTATCACAATTATGGTGAAACGCTGAACACCTGCAAATAATTTTCAACGTACTGGTTAGATGAAAAGCTCTGCGGCATACTTCTTGGAACAAGCCAGTTACCTGTTCCCACGCAAAGAGGAGTATATAGAACCATGGTGGATTTCCAGCTGATGAAGTAAAGGATTATTAAAGGAACGGGATGACTATGGGGATCATCGTTAATTCTCTGAAACAGAATCCGCCCTTTACACCTGCCAAACACATGCCCACTTTTCCTCTCTGGGGATAATAAAAACTAACCAGTGAACTGACAGAGGGCCTGACCAACACATCCACACCGACCCCAGAGGGGAAAAAAAAAAAAAAAACACCGTAGCCTCCAGCTACTAATTATAATGTTAACTTGCAATACTTCCCTGCATTTTAAAACAATGGAAAAATGGTGGTGGGATGATACTTAGAAGAATGGCTTCTTGTCAGTCTCCACTAACAAAAATAGGCAACACCAAGTCAGCTACTCCTCAGCATAGTTATGTCCGTCGCAGCCTTCTTGGGTTTCAGGAGGCACATACAAACGTTATCAAAATTATGGTGAAACGCTGAAAACCTGCAAATAATTTTCAACGTACTGGTTAATTTGAAAACTCTCCAGCATACTTCTTGGAACAAGCCAGGTACCTGTGCCCACGCATAGAGGAGTATATAGAAACATGGTGGAATCCCAGCTGATGAAGCAAAGGATTCTTAAAGGAATGAGATGACCATGCGGATCCTGTTTAATTCTCTGAAACAGAATCCGCACTTTTCACCTGCCAAACACATGCCCACTTCTCCTCTCTGGGGATAATAAAAACTAACCAGCGAACTGACAGAGGGCTTGACCCCCCCATCCACATCGACCACACACAAAAAAAAACCGTACCCTCCTGCTACTAATTATAATGCTAACTTGCAAAATTTCCCTGCATTTTAAAACAATGGAAAAATGGTGGTGGGATGATACTTAGAAGAATGGCTTCTTGTCTGTCTCCACTAACAAAAATAGGCAACACCAAGTCAGCTACTCCTCAGCATAGTTATGTCCGTCGCAGCCTTCTTGGGTTTCAGGAGGCACATACAAACGTTATCAAAATTATGGTGAAACGCTGAAAACCTGCAAATAATTTTCAACGTACTGGTTAATTTGAAAACTCTCCAGCATTATTCTTGGAACAAGCCAGGTACCTGTGCCCACGCATAGAGGAGTATATAGAAACATGGTGGAATCCCAGCTGATGAAGCAAAGGATTCTTAAAGGAATGAGATGACCATGCGGATCCTGTTTAATTCTCTGAAACAGAATCCGCACTTTTCACCTGCCAAACACATGCCCACTACTCTTCTCTGGGGATAATAAAAACAAACCAGCGATCTGACAGAGGGCCTGAACACCCATCCTGACCGACCCCACAAAAAAAAAAAGTACCCTCCAGCTACTAATTATAATGCCAATTTGCAAAGTTTCCCTGCATTTTTAAACAATGGAGAAATGATGGTGGGATGATACTTAGAAGAATGGCTTCTTGTCAGTCTCCACTGACAAAAATAGGCAACACCAAGTCAGCTACTCCTCAGCATAGTTATGTCCGTAGCAGCCATATTTGGTTTCAGTAGGCACATACACACGTTATCACAATTATGGTGAAACGCTGAAAACCTGCAAAGGATTTTCAACATACTGGTTAATTGAAAATCTCTGAGGCATACTTCTTGGAACAAGCCAGTTTCCTGTGCCCACGGATAGAGAAGTATATAGAACCATGGTGGATTCCCAGCTCATGAAGCAAAGGATTCTTAAAGGAAGAGGATTACCATGCGGATCTTGTTTAATTCTCTGAAACAGATCCGCAGTTTTCACCTGCCATACTAATACTCACTTCTCCTCTCTGGGGATAATAAAAACAAACCAGCGAACTGACAGAGGGCCTGACCAACACATCCACACCGACCCCACAGGAAAAAAAAAAAAAAACACCATAGCTTCCAGCTACTAATTATAATGCTAACTTGCAAAATTATCTTGCATTTTTAAACAATGGAAAAATGATGGTGAGATGATACTTAGAAGAATGGATTCTTGTCAGTCTCCACTAATAAAAATAGGCAAAACCAAGTCAGCTATGCCTCAGCATAGTTATGTTCGTGGCAGCCATCTTGGGTTTCAGGAGGCACAAACAAACGTTATCACAATTATGGTGAAACGCTGAACACCTGCAAATAATTTTCAAAGTACTGGTTAATTGAAAAGCTCTGCGGCATACTTCTTGGAACAAGCCAGTTACCTGTTCCCACGCAAAGAGGAGTATATAGAACCATGGTGGATTTCCAGCTGATGAAGTAAAAGATTATTAAAGGAACGGGATGACCATGGGGATCATCGTTAATTCTCTGAAACAGAATCTGCCCTTTTCACCTGCCAAACACATGCCCACTTCTCCTCTCTGGGGATAATAAAAACTAACCAGCGAACTGATAGAGGGCTTGACCAACACATCCACACCGACCCCAGAGGAAAAAAAAAAAAAAAACACCGTAGCCTCCAGCTACTAATTATAATGCTAACTTGCAAAATTTCCCTGCATTTTAAAACAATGGAAAAATGGTGGTGGGATGATACTTAGAAGAATGGCTTCTTGTCTGTCTCCACTAACAAAAATAGGCAACACCAAGTCAGCTACTCCTCAGCATAGTTATGTCCGTCGCAGCCTTCTTGGGTTTCAGGAGGCACTTACAAACGTTATCAAAATTATGGTGAAACGCTGAAAACGTGGAAATAATTTTCAACGTACTGGTTAATTTGAAAACTCTCCAGCATTCTTCTTGGAACAAGCCAGGTACCTGTGCCCACGCATAGAGGAGTATATAGAAACATGGTGGAATCCCAGCTGATGAAGCAAAGGATTCTTAAAGGAATGAGATGACCATGCGGATACTGTTTAATTCTCTGAAACAGAATCCGCACTTTTCACCTGCCAAACACATGCCCACTACTCTTCTCTGGGGATAATAAAAACAAACCAGCGATCTGACAGAGGGCCTGAACACCCATCCTGACCGACCCCACAAAAAAATAAAGTACCCTCCAGCTACTAATTATAATGCCAATTTGCAAAATTTCCCTGCATTTTTAAACAATGGAGAAATGATGGTGGGTTGATACTTAGAAGAATGGCTTCTTGTCAGTCTCCACTGACAAAAATAGGCAACACCAAGTCAGCTACGCCTCAGCATAGTTATATCCGTAGCAGCCATATTTGGTTTCAGTATGCACATACACACGTTATCACAATTATGGTGAAACGCTGAAAACCTGCAAAGGATTTTCAACATACTGGTTAATTGAAAATCTCTGAGGCATACTTCTTGGAACAAGCCAGTTTCCTGTGCCCACGCATAGAGAAGTATATAGAACCATGGTGGATTCCCAGCTCATCAAGCAAAGGATTCTTAAAGGAACAGGATTACCATGCGGATCCTGTTTAATTCTCTGAAACAGATCCGCAGTTTTAACCTGCCATACTAATACCCACTTCTCCTCTCTGGGGATAATAAAAACAAACCAGCGAACTGACAGAGGGCCTGACCAACACATCCACACCGACCCCACAGGAAAAAAAAAAAAAAACACCGTAGCCTCCAGCTACTAATTATAATGCTAACTTGCAAAATTTTCCTGCATTTTTAAACAATGGAAAAATGATGGTGAGATGATACTTAGAAGAATGGATTCTTGTCAGTCTCCACTAACAAAAATAGGCAAAACCAAATCATCTACGCCTCAGCATCGTTATGTTCGTGGCATCCATCTTGGGTTTCAGGAGGCACAAACAAACGTTATCACAATTATGGTGAAAAGCTGAACACCTGCAAATAATTTTCAACGTAGTGGTTAATTGAAAAGCTCTGCGGCATACTTCTTGGAACAAGCCACTTACCTGTTCCCACGCAAAGAGGAGTATATAGAACCATGGAGGATTTCCAGCTGATGAAGTTAAGGATTATTAAAGGAACGGGATGACCATGGGGATCATCGTTAATTCTCTGAAACAGAATCCGCCCTTTTCACCTGCCAAACACATGCCCACTTCTCCTCTCTGGGGATAATAAAAACTAACCAGCGAACTGACAGAGGGCCTGACCACCCATCCACATCGACCACACACACAAAAAAAAACCGTACCCTCCAGCTACTAATTATAATGCTAACTTGCAAAATTTCCCTGCATTTTAAAACAATGGAAAAATGGTGGTGGGATGATACTTAGAAGAATGGTTGCCTGTCAGTCTCCACTAACAAAAATAGGCAACACCAAGTCAGCTACTCCTCAGCATAGTTATGTCCGTCGCAGCCTTCTTGGGTTTCAGGAGGCACAAACAAATGTTATCACAATTATGGTGAAACGCTGAACACCTGCAAATAATTTTCAACGTAGTGGTTAATTGAAAAGCTCTACAGCATACTTCTTGGAACAAGCCAATTACCTGTTCCCACGCAAAGAGGAGTATATAGAACCATGGTGGATTTCCAGCTGATGAAGTAAAGGACTATTAAAGGAACGGGATGACCATGGGGATCATCGTTAATTCTCTGAAACAGAATCCGCCCTTTTCACCTGCCAAACACATGCCCACTTCTGCTCTCTGGGGATAATAAAAACTAACCAGCGAACTGACAAAGGGTCTGACCAACACATCCACACCGACCCCAGAGGAAAAAAAAAAAAAAAAACACCGTAGCCTCCAGCTACTAATTATAATGCTAACTTGCAAAATTTTCCTGCATTTTAAAACAATGGAAAAATGGTGGTGGGATGATACTTAGAAGAATGGCTTCTTGTCTGACTCCACTAACAAAAATAGGCAACACCAAGTCAGCTACTCCTCAGCATAGTTATGTCCGTCGCAGCCTTATTGTGTTTCAGGAGGCACATACAAACGTTATCAAAATTATGGTGAAACACTGAAAACCTGCAAATAATTTTCAACGTACTGGTTAATTTGAAAACTCTCCAGCATACTTCTTGGAACAAGCCAGGTACCTGTGCCCACAAATAGAGGAGTATATAGAATCATGGTGGAATCCCAGCTGATGAAGCAAACGATTCTTAAAGGAATGAGATGACCATGCGGATCCTGTTTAATTCTCTGAAACAGAATCCGCACTTTTCACCTGCCAATCACATGCCCGCTACTCTTCTCTGGGGATAATAAAAACAAACCAGCGATCTGACAGAGGGCCTGAACACCCATCCTTACCGACCCCACAAAAAAAAAAAGTACCCTCCAGCTACTAATTATAATGCCAATTTGCAAAATTTCCCTGCATTTTTAAACAATGGAGAAATGGTTGTGGGATGACACTTAGAAGAATGGCTTCTTGTCAGTCTCCACTGACAAAAATAGGCAACACCAAGTCAGCTATGCCTCAGCATAGTTATGTCCGTAGCAGCCATATTTGGTTTCAGTAGGCACATACACACGTTATCACAATTATGGGGAAACGCTGAAAACCTGCAAAGGATTTTCAACATACTGGTTAATTGAAAAACTCTGAGGCATACTTCTTGGAACAAGCCAGTTTCCTGTGCCCACGCATAGAGAAGTATATAGAACCATGGTGGATTCCCAGCTCATGAAGCAAAGGATTCTTAAAGGAAGAGGATTACCATGCGGATCCTGTTTAATTCTCTGAAACAGATCCGCAGTTTTCACCTGCCATACTAATACCCACTTCTCCTCTCTGGGGATAATAAAAACAAACCAGCGAACTGACAGAGGGCCTGACCAACACATCCACACCGACTCCACAGGAAAAAAAAAAAAAACACCGTAGCCTCCAGCTACTACTTATAATGCTAACTTGCAAAATTATCCTGCATTTTTAAACAATGGAAAAATGATGGTGAGATGATACTTAGAAGAATGGATTCTTGTCAGTCTCCACTAATAAAAATAGGCAAAACCAAGTCAGCTACGCCTCAGCATAGTTATGTTCGTGGCAGCCATCTTGGGTTTCAGGAGGCACAAACAAACGTTATCACAATTATGGTGAAACGCTGAACACCTGCAAATAATTTTCAACGTACTGGTTAGTTGAAAAGCTCTGCGGCATACTTCTTGGAACAAGCCAGTTACCTGTTCCCACGCAAAGAGGAGTATATAGAACCATGGTGGATTTCCAGCTGATGAAGTAAAGGATTATTAAAGGAACGGGATGACCATGGGGATCATCGTTAATTCTCTGAAACAGAATCCGCCCTTTTCACCTGCCAAACACATGCCCACCTCTCCTCTCTGGGGATAATAAAAACTAACCAGTGAACTGACAGAGGGCCTGACCAACACATCCACACCGACCCCAGAGGAAAAAAAAAAAAAGAAAACACCGTAGCCTCCAGCTACTAATTATAATGTTAACTTGCAAAATTTCCCTGCATTTTAAAGCAATGGAAAAATGGTGGTGGGATGATACTTAGAAGAATGGCTTCTTGTCTGTCTCCACTAACAAAAATAGGCAACACCAAGTCAGCTACTCCTCAGCATAGTTATGTCCGTCGCAGCCTTCTTGGGTTTCAGGAGGCACATACAAACGTTATCAAAATTATGGTGAAACGCTGAAAACCTGCAAATAATTTTGAACGTACTGGTTAATTTGAAACCTCTGCGGCATACGTCTTGGAACAAGCCAGGTACCTGTGCCCACGCATAGAGAAGTATATAGAAACATGGTGGAATCCCAGCTGTTGAAGCAAAGGATTCTTAAAGGAATGAGATGACCATGCGGATCGTGTTTAATTCTCTGAAACAGAATCCGCACTTTTCACCTGCCAAACACATGCCCAATTCTCCTCTCTGGGGATAATAAAAACTAACCAGCGAACTGACAGAGAGACTGAACCCACCATCCTCATCGACCACACACACAAAAAAAAAAACGTACCCTCCAGCTACTAATTATAATGCTAACTTGCAAAATTTCCCTGCATTTTAAAACAATGGAAAAATGGAGGTGGGACGATACTTAGAAGAATGGCCTCTTGTCAGTCTCCACTAATAAAAATAGGCAACACCAAGTCAGCTACTCCTCAGCATAGTTATGTCCGTCGCAGCCTTCTTGGGTTCAAGGAGGCACAAACAAACGTTATCACAATTATGGTGAAACGCTGAACACCTGCAAATAATTTTCAACGTAGTGGTTAATTGAAAAGCTCTGCGGCATACTTCTTGGAACAAGCCACTTACCTGTTCCCACGCAAAGAGGAGTATATAGAACCATGGTGGATTTCCAGCTGATGAAGTTAAGGATTATTAAAGGAACGGGATGACCATGGGGATCATCGTTAATTCTCTGAAACAGAATCCGCCCTTTTCAACTGCCAAACACATGCCCACTTCTCCTCTCTGGGGATAATAAAAACTAACCAGTGAACTGACAGAGGGCCTGACCAACACATCCACACCGACCCCAGCAGAAAAAAAAAAAAAGAAAACACCGTAGCCTCCAGCTACTAATTATAATGTTAACTTGCAAAATTTCCCTGCATTTTAAAGCAATGGAAAAATGGTGGTGGGATGATACTTAGAAGAATGGCTTCTTGTCTGTCTCCACTAACAAAAATAGGCAACACCAAGTCAGCTACTCCTCAGCATAGTTATGTCCGTCGCAGCCTTCTTTGGTTTCAGGAGGCACATACAAACGTTATCAAAATTATGGTGAAACGCTGAAAACCTGCAAATAATTTTGAACGTACTGGTTAATTTGAAACCTCTGGGGAATACTTCTTGGAACAAGCCAGGTACCTGTGCCCACGCATAGAGAAGTATATAGAAACATGGTGGAATCCCAGCTGATGAAGCAAAGGATTCTTAAAGGAATGAGATGACCATGCGGATCCTGTTTAATTCTCTGAAACAGAATCCGCACTTTTCACCTGCCAAACACATGCCCAATTCTCCTCTCTGGGGATAATAAAAACTAACCAGCGAACTGACAGAGAGACTGACCCCACCATCCTCATCGACCACACACACAAAAAAAAACCGTACCCTCCAGCTACTAATTATAATGCTAACTTGCAAAATTTCCCTGCATTTTAAAACAATGGAAAAATGGAGGTGGGATGATACTTAGAAGAATGGCCTCTTGTCAGTCTCCACTAATAAAAATAGGCAACACCAAGTCAGCTAATCCTCAGCATAGTTATGTCCGTCGCAGCCTTCTTGGGTTGCAGGAGGCACAAACAAACGTTATCACAATTATGGTGAAACGCTGAACACCTGCAAATAATTTTCTACCTAGTGGTTAATTGAAAAGCTCTGCGGCATACTTCTTGGAACAAGCCACTTACCTGTTCCCACGCAAAGAGGAGTATATAGAACCATGGTGGATTTCCAGCTGATGAAGTTAAGGATTATTAAAGGAACGGGATGACCATGGGGATCATCGTTAATTCTCTGAAACAGAATCCGCCCTTTTCACCTGCCAAACACATGCCCACTTCTCCTCTCTGGTTATAATAAAAACTAACCAGCGAACTGACAGAGGGCCTGACCAACACATCCACATCGACCACACACACAATAAAAAACTGTACCCTCCAGCTACTAATTATAATGCTAACCTGCAAAATTTCCCTGCATTTTAAAACAATGGAAAAATGGTGGTGGGATGATACTTAGAAGAATGGCTTCTTGTCAGTCTCCACTAACAAAAATAGGCAACACCAAGTCAGCTACTCCTCAGCATAGTTATATCCGTCGCAGCCTTCTTGGGTTTCAGGAGGCACAAACAAACTTTATCACAATGATGGTGAAACGCTGAACACCTGCAAGTAATTTTCAACGTAGTGGTTAATTGAAAAGCTCTGTGGCATACTTCATGGACAAGCCAGTTACCTGTTCCCACGCAAAGAGGAGTATATAGAACCATGGAGGTTTTCCAGCTGATGAAGTAAAGGATTATTAAAGGAACGGGATGACCATGGGGATCATCGTTAATTCTCTGAAACAGAATCCGCCCTTTTCACCTGCCAAACACATGCCCACTTCTCCTCTCTGGGGATAATAAAAACTAACCAGCGAACTGACAGAGGGCCTCACCCCCCCATCCACATCGACCACACACAAAAAAAAACCGTACCCTCCAGCTACTAATTATAATGCTAACTTGCAAAATTTCCCTGCATTTTAAAACAATGGAAAAATGGTAGTGGGATGATACTTAGAAGAATGGCTTCTTGTCAGTCTCCACTAACAAAAATAGGCAACACCAAGTCAGCTACTCCTCAGCATAGTTATGTCCGTCGCAGCCTTCTTGGGTTTCAGGAGGCACAAACAAACGTTATCACAATTATGGTGAAACGCTGAACACCTGCAAATAATTTTCAACGTAGTGGTTAATTGAAAAGCTCTGTGGCATACTTCTTGGAACAAGCCAGTTACCTGTTCCCACGCAAAGAGGAGTATATAGAACCATGGTGGATTTCCAGCTGATGAAGTAAAGGATTATTAAAGGAACGGGATGAGCATGGGGATCATCATTAATTCTCTGAAACAGAATCCGCCCTTTTCACCTGCCAAACTCATGCCCACTTCTCCTCTCTGGGGATAATAAAAACAAACCAGCGATCTGACAGAGGGCCTGAACACCCATCCTGACCGACCCCACAAAAAAAAAAAAGTACCCTCCAGCTACTAATTATAATGCCAATTTGCAAAATTTCCCTGCATTTTTAAACAATGGAGAAATGATGGTGGGATGATACTTAGAATAATGGCTTCTTGTCAGTCTCCACTGACAAAAATAGGCAACACCAAGTCAACAACGCCTCAGCATAGTTATGTCCGTAGCAGCCATATTTGGTTTCAGTAGGCACACACACACGTTATCACAATTATGGGGAAACGCTGAAAACCTGCAAAGGATTTTCAACATACTGGTTAATTGAAAAGCTCTGAGGCATACTTCTTGGAACAAGCCAGTTTCCTGTGCCCACGCATAGAGCAGTATATAGAACCATGGTGGATTCCCAGCTCATGAAGCAAAGGATTCTTAAAGGAACAGGATTACCATGCGGATCTTGTTTAATTCTCTGAAACAGATCCGCAGTTTTCACCTGCCATACTAATACCCACTTCTCCTCTCTGGGGATAATAAAAACAAACCAGCGAACTGACAGAGGGCCTGACCAACACATCCACACCGACCCCACAGGAAAAAAAAAAAAAAAACACCGTAGCCTCCAGCTACTAATTATAATGCTAAGTTGCAAAATTATCTTGCATTTTTAAACAATGGAAAAATGATGGTGAGATGATACTTAGAAGAATGGATTCTTGTCAGTCTCCACTAATAAAAATAGGCAAAACCAAGTCAGCTATGCCTCAGCATAGTTATGTTCGTGGCAGCCATCTTGGGTTTCAGGAGGCACAAACTAACGTTATCACAATTATGGTGAAACGCTGAACACCTGCAAATAATTTTGAAAGTACTGGTTAATTAAAAAGCTCTGCGGCATACTTCTTGGAACAAGCCAGTTACCTGTTCCCACGCAAAGAGGAGTATATAGAACCATGGTGGATTTCCAGCTGATGAAGTAAAAGATTATTAAAGGAACGGGATGACCATGGGGATCATCGTTAATTCTCTGAAACAGAATCCGCCCTTTTCACCTGCCAAACACATGCCCACTTCTCCTCTCTGGGGATAATAAAAACTAACCAGCGAACTGATAGAGGGCCTGACCAACACATCCACACCGACCCCAGAGGAAAAAAAAAAAAAAAACACCGTAGCCTCCAGCTACTAATTATAATGCTAACTTGCAAAATTTCCCTGCATTTTAAAACAATGGAAAAATGGTGGTGGGATGGTACTTAGAAGAATGGCTTCTTGTCAGTCTCCACTAACAAAAATAGGCAACACCAAGTCAGCTACTCCTCAGCATAGTTATGTCCATCGCAACATTCTTGGGTTTCAGGAGGCACAAACAAACGTTATCACAATTATGGTGAAACGCTGAACACCTGCAAATAATTTTCAACGTAGTGGTTAATTGAAAAGCTCTGCGGCATACTTCTTCGAACAAGCCAGTTACCTGTTCCCACGCAAAGAGGAGTATATAGAACCATGGTGGATTTCCAGCTGATGAAGTAAAGGATTATTAAAGGAACGGGATGACCATGGGGATCATCGTTAATTCTCTGAAACAGAATCCGCCCTTTTCAACTGCCAAACACATGCCCACTTCTCCTCTCTGGGGATAATAAAAACTAACCAGCGAACTGACACAGGGCCTGACCCCCCCATCCACATCGACCACACACACAAAAAAAAACCGTACCCTCCAGCTACTAATTATAATGCTAACTTCCAAAATTTCCCTTCATTTTTAACCAACGGAAAAATGATGGCGGCATGATACTTAGAAGAATGGCTTCTTGTCAGTCTCCACTAACAAAAATCGGCAAAACCAAGTCAGCTACTCCTCAGCATAGTTATGTCTGTGGCAGCCATCTTGGGTTTCAAGGCACATACAAACGTTGTCGCAATTATGATGAAACGCTGAACACCTGCAAATAATTTTCAATGTACTTTTTATTTGAAAAGCTCTGTGCCATACTGCTTTGAACAAGCCAGTAACCTGTGCCCACCCATACGGGAGTATATAGAATCATGGTGGTTTCCCAGCTGATGAAGCAAAGGATTCTTAAAGGAAGCGGATGACCATGCGGATCCTGTTTAATTCTTTGAAACAGAATCCGCACTTTTCACCTGCCAAACACATGCCCACTTCTCCTCTCTGGGGATAATAAAAACTAACCAGCGAACTGACAGAGGGCCTGACCCCCCCCATCCACATCGACCAAACACAAAAAAAAAACCGTACCCTCCAGCTACTAATTATAATGCTAACTTGCAAAATTTCCCTGCATTTTTAAACAATGGAGAAATGATGGTGGGATGATACTTAGAAGAATGGCTTCTTGTCCGTCTCCACTAACAAAAATAGGCAACACCAAGTCAGCTACTCCTCAGCATAGTTATGTCCGTCGCAGCCTTCTTGGGTTTCAGGAGGCACATACAAACTTTATCAAAATTATGGTGAAACGCTGAAAACCTGTAAATAATTTTCAACGTAGTGGTAAATTGAAAAGCTCTGCGACATACTTCTTGGAACAAGCCAGGTACCTGTGCCCACGCATAGAGGAGTATATAGAAACATGGTGGAATCCCAGCTGATGAAGCAAAGGATACTTAAAGGAATGAGATGACCATGCCGATCCTGTTTAATTCTCTGAAACAGAATCCGCACTTTTCACCTGCCAAACACATGCCCACTTCTCCTCTCTGGGGATAATAAAAACAAACCAGTGAATTGACAGATGGCCTGACCAACCCATCCACACCGACCCCACAAAAAAAAAAAGTACCCTCCAGCTACTAATTATAATGCTAACTTGCAAAATTTCCCTGCATTTTAAAACAATGGAAAAATGGAGGTGGGATGATACTTAGAAGAATGGCCTCTTGTCAGTCTCCACTAATAAAAATAGGCAACACCAAGTCAGCTACTCCTCAGCATAGTTATGTCCGTCGCAGCCTTCTTGGGTTCAAGGAGGCACAAACAAACGTTATCACAATTATGGTGATACGCTGAACACCTGCAAATAATTTTCAACGTAGTGGTTAATTGAAAAGCTCTGCGGCATACTTCTTGGAACAAGCCACTTACCTGTTCCCACGCAAAGAGGAGTATATAGAACCATGGTGGATTTCCAGCTGATGAAGTTAAGGATTATTAAAGGAACGGGATGACCATGGGGATCATCGTTAATTCTCTGAAACAGAATCCGCCCTTTTCAACTGCCAAACACATGCCCACTTCTCCTCTCTGGGGATAATAAAAACTAACCAGTGAACTGACAGAGGGCCTGACCAACACATCCACACCGACCCCAGCGGAAAAAAAAAAAAAGAAAACACCGTAGCCTCCAGCTACTAATTATAATGTTAACTTGCAAAATTTCCCTGCATTTTAAAGCAATGGAAAAATGGTGGTGTTATGATACTTAGAAGAATGGCTTCTTGTCTGTCTCCACTAACAAAAATAGGCAACACCAAGTCAGCTACTCCTCAGCATAGTTATGTCCGTCGCAGCCTTCTTTGGTTTCAGGAGGCACATACAAACGTTATCAAAATTATGGTGAAACGCTGAAAACCTGCAAATAATTTTGAACGTACTGGTTAATTTGAAACCTCTGGGGAATACTTCTTGGAACAAGCCAGGTACCTGTGCCCACGCATAGAGAAGTATATAGAAACATGGTGGAATCCCAGCTGATGAAGCAAAGGATTCTTAAAGGAATGAGATGACCATGCGGATCCTGTTTAATTCTCTGAAACAGAATCCGCCCTTTTCACCTGCCAAACACATGCCCAATTCTCCTCTCTGGGGATAATAAAAACTAACCAGCGAACTGACAGAGAGACTGACCCCACCATCCTCATCGACCACACACAAAAAAAAAAAACCGTACCCTCCAGCTACTAATTATAATGCTAACTTGCAAAATTTCCCTGCATTTTAAAACAATGGAAAAATGGAGGTGGGATGATACTTAGAAGAATGGCCTCTTGTCAGTCTCCACTAATAAAAATAGGCAACACCAAGTCAGCTAATCCTCAGCATAGTTATGTCCGTCGCAGCCTTCTTGGGTTGCAGGAGGCACAAACAAACGTTATCACAATTATGGTGAAACGCTGAACACCTGCAAATAATTTTCTACCTAGTGGTTAATTGAAAAGCTCTGCGGCATACTTCTTGGAACAAGCCACTTACCTGTTCCCACGCAAAGAGGAGTATATAGAACCATGGTGGATTTCCAGCTGATGAAGTTAAGGATTATTAAAGGAACGGGATGACCATGGGGATCATCGTTAATTCTCTGAAACAGAATCCGCCCTTTTCACCTGCCAAACACATGCCCACTTCTCCTCTCTGGTTATAATAAAAACTAACCAGCGAACTGACAGAGGGCCTGACCAACACATCCACATCGACCACACACACAATAAAAAACTGTACCCTCCAGCTACTAATTATAATGCTAACCTGCAAAATTTCCCTGCATTTTAAAACAATGGAAAAATGGTGGTGGGATGATACTTAGAAGAATGGCTTCTTGTCAGTCTCCACTAACAAAAATAGGCAACACCAAGTCAGCTACTCCTCAGCATAGTTATATCCGTCGCAGCCTTCTTGGGTTTCAGGAGGCACAAACAAACTTTATCACAATGATGGTGAAACGCTGAACACCTGCAAGTAATTTTCAACGTAGTGGTTAATTGAAAAGCTCTGTGGCATACTTCATGGACAAGCCAGTTACCTGTTCCCACGCAAAGAGGAGTATATAGAACCATGGAGGTTTTCCAGCTGATGAAGTAAAGGATTATTAAAGGAACGGGATGACCATGGGGATCATCGTTAATTCTCTGAAACAGAATCCGCCCTTTTCACCTGCCAAACACATGCCTACTTCTCCTCTCTGGGGATAATAAAAACTAACCAGCGAACTGACAGAGGGCCTCACCCCCCCATCCACATCGACCACACACAAAAAAAAACCGTACCCTCCAGCTACTAATTATAATGCTAACTTGCAAAATTTCCCTGCATTTTAAAACAATGGAAAAATGGTAGTGGGATGATACTTAGAAGAATGGCTTCTTGTCAGTCTCCACTAACAAAAATAGGCAACACCAAGTCAGCTACTCCTCAGCATAGTTATGTCCGTCGCAGCCTTCTTGGGTTTCAGGAGGCACAAACAAACGTTATCACAATTATGGTGAAACGCTGAACACCTGCAAATAATTTTCAACGTAGTGGTTAATTGAAAAGCTCTGTGGCATACTTCTTGGAACAAGCCAGTTACCTGTTCCCACGCAAAGAGGAGTATATAGAACCATGGTGGATTTCCAGCTGATGAAGTAAAGGATTATTAAAGGAACGGGATGAGCATGGGGATCATCATTAATTCTCTGAAACAGAATCCGCCCTTTTCACCTGCCAAACTCATGCCCACTTCTCCTCTCTGGGGATAATAAAAACAAACCAGCGATCTGACAGAGGGCCTGAACACCCATCCTGACCGACCCCACAAAAAAAAAAAAGTACCCTCCAGCTACTAATTATAATGCCAATTTGCAAAATTTCCCTGCATTTTTAAACAATGGAGAAATGATGGTGGGATGATACTTAGAATAATGGCTTCTTGTCAGTCTCCACTGACAAAAATAGGCAACACCAAGTCAACAACGCCTCAGCATAGTTATGTCCGTAGCAGCCATATTTGGTTTCAGTAGGCACACACACACGTTATCACAATTATGGGGAAACGCTGAAAACCTGCAAAGGATTTTCAACATACTGGTTAATTGAAAAGCTCTGAGGCATACTTCTTGGAACAAGCCAGTTTCCTGTGCCCACGCATAGAGCAGTATATAGAACAATGGTGGATTCCCAGCTCATGAAGCAAAGGATTCTTAAAGGAACAGGATTACCATGCGGATCTTGTTTAATTCTCTGAAACAGATCCGCAGTTTTCACCTGCCATACTAATACCCACTTCTCCTCTCTGGGGATAATAAAAACAAACCAGCGAACTGACAGAGGGCCTGACCAACACATCCACACCGACCCCACAGGAAAAAAAAAAAAAAAACACCGTAGCCTCCAGCTACTAATTATAATGCTAAGTTGCAAAATTATCTTGCATTTTTAAACAATGGAAAAATGATGGTGAGATGATACTTAGAAGAATGGATTCTTGTCAGTCTCCACTAATAAAAATAGGCAAAACCAAGTCAGCTATGCCTCAGCATAGTTATGTTCGTGGCAGCCATCTTGGGTTTCAGGAGGCACAAACTAACGTTATCACAATTATGGTGAAACGCTGAACACCTGCAAATAATTTTGAAAGTACTGGTTAATTAAAAAGCTCTGCGGCATACTTCTTGGAACAAGCCAGTTACCTGTTCCCACGCAAAGAGGAGTATATAGAACCATGGTGGATTTCCAGCTGATGAAGTAAAAGATTATTAAAGGAACGGGATGACCATGGGGATCATCGTTAATTCTCTGAAACAGAATCCGCCCTTTTCACCTGCCAAACACATGCCCACTTCTCCTCTCTGGGGATAATAAAAACTAACCAGCGAACTGATAGAGGGCCTGACCAACACATCCACACCGACCCCAGAGGAAAAAAAAAAAAAAAACACCGTAGCCTCCAGCTACTAATTATAATGCTAACTTGCAAAATTTCCCTGCATTTTAAAACAATGGAAAAATGGTGGTGGGATGGTACTTAGAAGAATGGCTTCTTGTCAGTCTCCACTAACAAAAATAGGCAACACCAAGTCAGCTACTCCTCAGCATAGTTATGTCCATCGCAACATTCTTGGGTTTCAGGAGGCACAAACAAACGTTATCACAATTATGGTGAAACGCTGAACACCTGCAAATAATTTTCAACGTAGTGGTTAATTGAAAAGCTCTGCGGCATACTTCTTCGAACAAGCCAGTTACCTGTTCCCACGCAAAGAGGAGTATATAGAACCATGGTGGATTTCCAGCTGATGAAGTAAAGGATTATTAAAGGAACGGGATGACCATGGGGATCATCGTTAATTCTCTGAAACAGAATCCGCCCTTTTCAACTGCCAAACACATGCCCACTTCTCCTCTCTGGGGATAATAAAAACTAACCAGCGAACTGACACAGGGCCTGACCCCCCCATCCACATCGACCACACACACAAAAAAAAACCGTACCCTCCAGCTACTAATTATAATGCTAACTTCCAAAATTTCCCTTCATTTTTAACCAACGGAAAAATGATGGCGGCATGATACTTAGAAGAATGGCTTCTTGTCAGTCTCCACTAACAAAAATCGGCAAAACCAAGTCAGCTACTCCTCAGCATAGTTATGTCTGTGGCAGCCATCTTGGGTTTCAAGGCACATACAAACGTTGTCGCAATTATGATGAAACGCTGAACACCTGCAAATAATTTTCAATGTACTTTTTATTTGAAAAGCTCTGTGCCATACTGCTTTGAACAAGCCAGTAACCTGTGCCCACCCATACGGGAGTATATAGAATCATGGTGGTTTCCCAGCTGATGAAGCAAAGGATTCTTAAAGGAAGCGGATGACCATGCGGATCCTGTTTAATTCTTTGAAACAGAATCCGCACTTTTCACCTGCCAAACACATGCCCACTTCTCCTCTCTGGGGATAATAAAAACTAACCAGCGAACTGACAGAGGGCCTGACGCCCCCCATCCACATCGACCAAACACAAAAAAAAAACCGTACCCTCCAGCTACTAATTATAATGCTAACTTGCAAAATTTCCCTGCATTTTTAAACAATGGAGAAATGATGGTGGGATGATACTTAGAAGAATGGCTTCTTGTCCGTCTCCACTAACAAAAATAGGCAAGACCAAGTCAGCTACTCCTCAGCATAGTTATGTCCGTCGCAGCCTTCTTGGGTTTCAGGAGGCACATACAAACTTTATCAAAATTATGGTGAAACGCTGAAAACCTGTAAATAATTTTCAACGTAGTGGTAAATTGAAAAGCTCTGCGACATACTTCTTGGAACAAGCCAGGTACCTGTGCCCACGCATAGAGGAGTATATAGAAACATGGTGGAATCCCAGCTGATGAAGCAAAGGATACTTAAAGGAATGAGATGACCATGCCGATCCTGTTTAATTCTCTGAAACAGAATCCGCACTTTTCACCTGCCAAACACATGCCCACTTCTCCTCTCTGGGGATAATAAAAACAAACCAGTGAATTGACAGATGGCCTGACCAACCCATCCACACCGACCCCACAAAAAAAAAAAAGTACCCTCCAGCTACTAATTATAATGCTAACTTGCAAAATTTCCCTGCATTTTTAAACAATGGAAAAATGATGGTGGGATGATACTTAGAAGAATGGCTTCTTGTCAGTCTCCACTAACAAAAAGAGGCAACACGAAGTCAGCTACGCCTCAGCATACTTATGTCCTTCGCAGCCATATTGGGTTTCAGGAGACACATACACACGTTATCACAATTATGGTGAAACGCTGAAAACCTGCAAAGGATTTTCAACATACTGGTTAATTGTAAAGCTCTGAGGCATACTTCTTGGAACAAGCCAGTTTCCTGTGCCCACGCATAGAGAAGTATATAGAACCATGGTGGATTCGCAGCTCATGAAGCAAAGGATTCTTAAAGGAACGGGATTACCATGCGGATCCTGTTTAATTCTCTGAAACAGATCCGCAGTTTTCACCTGCCATACTAATACCCACTTCTCCTCTCTGGGGATAATAAAAACAAACCAGTGAACTGACAGAGGGCCTGACCAACACATCCACACCGACCCCACGGGGAAAAAAAAAAAAAACACCGTAGCCTCCAGCTACTAATTATAATGCTAACTTGCAAAATTTTCCTGTATTTTTAAACAATGGAAAAATGATGGTGAGATGATACTTAGAAGAATGGATTCTTGTCAGTCTCCACTAACAAAAATAGGCAAAACCAAGTCAGCTACGCCTCAGCATAGTTATGTTCGTGGCAGCCATCTTGGGTTTCAGGAGGCACAAACAAACGTTATCACAATTATGGTGAAACGCTGAACACCTGCAAATAATTTTCAACGTACTGGTTAATTGAAAAGCTCTGCGGCATACTTCTTGGAACAAGCCAGTTACCTGTTCCCACACAAAGAGGAGTATATAGAACCATGGTGGATTTCCAGCTGATGAAGTAAAGGATTATTAAAGGAACGGGATGAGCTTGGGGATCATCGTTAATTCTCTGAAACAGAATCCGCCCTTTTCACCTGCCAAACGCATGCCCACTTCTCCTCTCTGGGGATAATAAAAACTAACCAGCGAACTGACAGAGGGCCTGACGCCCCCCATCCACATCGACCACACACACAAAAAAAACCGTACCCTCCAGCTACTAATTATAATGCTAAGTTCCAAAATTTCCCTTCATTTTTAACCAACGGAAAAATGATGGCGGCATGATACTTAGAAGAATGGCTTCTTGTCCGTCTCCGCTAACAAAAATCGGCAAAACCAAGTCAGCTACGCCTCGGCATAGTTATGTCTGTGGCAGCCATCTTGGGTTGAAAGGCACATACAAACGTTGTCGCAATTATGATGAAACGCTGAACACCTGCAAATAATTTTCAATGTACTTTTTATTTGAAAACCTCTGTGGCATACTTCTTGGAACAAGCCAGTAACCTGTGCCCACCCATACGGGAGTATATAGAACCATGGTGGTTTCCCAGCTGATGAAGCAAAGGATTCTTAAAGGAAGCGGATGACCATGCGGATCCTGTTTAATTCTTTGAAACAGAATCCGCACTTTTCACCTGCCAACAACATGCCCACTTCTCCTCTCTGGGGATAATATAAACAAACCAGCGAACATCTAGAGGGCCTTGCACCCCCATCCACACCGACACCACAAAAAAAAATAGTACCCTCCAGCTACTAATTATAATGCTAACTTGCACAATTTCCCTGGATTTTTAAACAATGGAAAAATCATGGTGGGATGATACTTAGAAGAATGGCTTCTTGTCAGTCTCCACTGACAAAAATAGGAAACACCAAGTGAGCTACGCCTCAGCATAGTTATGTCCGTGGCAGCCATCTTGGGTTTCAGCAGGCACATACAAACCTTATCACAATTATGGTGAAACGCTGAAAACCTGCAAATAATTTTCAACGTACTGGTTAATTGAAAAGCTCTGCGGCATACTTCTTGGAACAAGCCAGGTACCTGTGCCCACGCATAGAGGAGTATATAGAACCATGGTGGATTCCCAGCTGATGAAGCAAAAGATCCTTTTTTTTTTTTTTTTTTTTTTGTTGAAACAGAGTCTCAATTTGTTGCCCAGGCTAGAGTGAGTGCCGTGGCGTCAGCTTAGTTCACAGCAACCTCAGACTCCTCGGCTTAAACGATCCTACTGCCTCATCCTCCCGAGTAGCTGGGACTACAGGCATGCGCCACTATGCCCGGCTAATTTTTTCTATATAGATTTTTAGTTGTCCATATAATGTCTTTCTATTTTTAGTAGAGACGGGGTCTCGCTCTTGCTCAGGCTGGTCTCGAACTCCTGACCTCGAGCGATCCACCCGCCTCGGCCTCCCAGAGTGCTAGGATTACAGGCGTGAGCCACCGCGCCCATCCAGGATTCTTAAAGGAACGGGATGACCATGCGAATGCTGTTTAATTCTCTGAAAGAGTATCCGCACTTTTCAGCTGCCATCAAATGCCGACTTCCCCTCTCTGGGGATAATAAAAACAAACCAGCAAATTTATAGAGGGCCTGACCCCCCCATTGACACCTAACCGACGGAAAAAAAAAAAACGTACCCTCCAGCTACTAATTATAAAGCTAACTTGCAAAATTTCGCTGCATTTTTTAACAATGGAAAAATGACGGTGGGCTTATACTTAGAATGGCTTCTTGTTAGTCTCCGCTGACAAAAATAGGCAACACCAAGTCGGCTACACCTCAGCATAGTTATGTCCGTGGCAGCCATCTTGGGTTTCAGGAGGCACATACAAACGTTATTACAATTAGGGTGAAATGCTGAAAACCTGCAAATAATTTTCAACGTACTGGTTAATAGAAAAGCTCTGCGCCATACTTCTTGGAACAAGCCAGTTACCTGTGCCAACGCATAGAGGAGTATATAGAACCATGGTGGATTCCCAGCTGATGAAGCAAAGGATTCTTAAAGGAATGGGATGACCATGTGGATCCTGTTTAATTCTCTGAAATAGAATCCACACTTTTCACCTGCCAAACACATGCCCACTTGTCCTCTCTGGGGATAATAAAAGAAAACCTGTGAACTCACAGAGGGCCTGAAACGCCCATCCACTCCTACCCCACAAAAAAAGAAAAAAAAATACGTACCCTACATCTAATTATAATACTAACTTGCAAAATTTCCCTCCATTTTTACGCAATGGTAAAATGATGGTGGGATGATACTTAGAAGAATGTCTTCTTGTCAGTCTCCACTAACAAAAATAGGCATCAACAAGTCAGCTATGCCTCAGCATATTTATATCCGTGGCAGCCATCTTGGGTTTAAGGAGGCACATTCAAACGTTATCACAATTACGGTTAAACATGCTAAAAACCTGACAATTCTAAAAGTACTGGTTAATTCAAAAGCTCTGTCGCATACTTCTTGGAACAAGCCAGTTACCTGTGCCCATGCAAAGAGAGGTCTAGAGAACCATGGTGGATTCCCAGGTGATGAATCAAAGGATTCTTAAAGGAACAGGCTCAAAAGTGCAGATCCTGTTTCAGTCTAAGTGTGAAACAGGATCCGCACATTTTGCCTGCAACACACATTCGCCCTTCTCATCTCTAGGGATAACAAAAACAGCCCATCGGATTTACAGATGCCCTGCCCCCGGCCCCCACCACCCCACACAAAATAGTCTGCTCCAGCGACTCGTCCTTATGCTATCTGGTGAAAGGTCATAAGCCTTTTAAAAAACTGGAGATAGGATGGTAGAATTATACCTAAAAGACTGGCTTATTGCCAGATTCCCATACCAAGTATTGGCAACAGCAAGTGATGTAGGCCTCAGCATAGGTTTGTCCATGGCAGCCATCTTGGGTTTAAGGAGACACAGATGAACCTTATAACAATTATAATAAAAGGTGCTGCGAAAGCTGTTAAATAATTCTCATGGTAGTGGTTATTTCAAAAGCTCTGCGGCATACTTCTTTGAACTAGCCAGTTAACTGGGCCCACGCATAGTGCGGTGTAGAGAACTATGGTGGATTCCCAGCTGATGAAGCAAAGGATTCTTAAAGGAACAGGATGAACATGCGGATCCTGTTTCATACTCTGAAACAGGATCTGCACTTTTCACCTGCCAAACACATGCCCACTTCTCCTCTCTGGGGATAATAAAAAGAAACCACAGAACTGGCGGAGGGCTTGCCGCACCAGCCCCCAGACCCCACATAAAAACTTCCCGTCCAGCGACTCATTGTTATTCTAACTGCCAAAAGGTGCTCTGACTTTTAAAATAGTGGAGAAGGATGGTGAAATGATACTTAAAAGAATGTATTCTTTCCAGTCTCCAGTACCAAGGATCGGCCACACAAAGTGAGCTCGGCCTCAGCATAGTTTTGTCCTGGCAGCCATCTCGAGACGAACCTTATGACAATTATGATGAAAGGTGCTGCAAAACCTGGCAAATAATTCTCAACGTAGTGGTTTTTTCAAAAGCTCTGTGGAATACTTCTTGGAACCCGGCAGTTTTCTGGGCCCACGCATAGAGGGGTCTAGAGAACCATGATGGATTCCCAGGTGATGAATCAAAGGATTCTTAAAGGAACAGGCTGAAAAGTGCGGATCCTGTTTCAGTCTGAGACTGAAACACTATATGCACTTTTTGCCTGCAACACACATGCCCACTTCTCCTCTCTAGGGATAATAAAAACAATCAATCGGATTGACAGATGTCCTCCCCCGCCCCCCAACACTGTACACAAAAAGGTCCCCTCCAGCGACTCATCCTTATGCTATCTGGCGAAAGGTCCTCTGCGTTTTAAAATAATGAAGATAGGATGGTGGAATTATACTTAAAATACTGGCCTTTTGCCAGACTCCCATACCAATTATTGGCAACAGGAAGTGACCTAGGTGTCAGCATAGGTTTGTCCGTGGCTGCCATCTAGGGTTTTAGGAAGCACAGATGAACCTTATCAAAATTATGGTAAAAGTGCTGGAAAAGCTGGCAAATAATTTCCATAGTAGTGGTTATTTCAAAAGCTCTGAGGAAAACTTCTTGGAACCAGGCAGTTTTCTGTGTGCACTAAAAGAGGGGTCTAGAGAACCATGGTGGATTCCCAGCTGATGAAGCAAAGGATTCTTAATGGAACGGGGTGAAAAGTGCAGATCCTGTGTCTGTCTAAGACTGAAACAGGACGCACACTTTTCACCTGCCACACACATGCCCACTTTTCCTCTCTGGGGATAATAAAAACAAACCAGCGAACTGACAAAGGGCCTGCCCCCCTTCCACCCACGCAGATCCCCCCCCAAAAAATTCCCCTCCAGCTACTAATTATTATGCTAACTTGCAAAATTTCCCTGCATTTTTAAACAATGGAGAAAGGACGGTGGAGTGATACTTAGAAGAATGGCTTCTTGTCAGTCTCCACTAACAAAAATAGGCAACACCAAGTCAGCTACGCCTCAGCATAGTTATGCCCGTGGCAGCCATGTTGGGTTTAAGGAGGCACATACAAACTTTATCATAATTATGGTGAAACGTGCTGAAAACCCGGCAAATAATTCTCAACGTACTGTTTAATTCAAAAGCTCTGTGGCATACTTCTTGGAAGAAGCCAGTTACCTGGGCCCACGCATAGAGGGGTCTAGAGAACCATGGTGGATTCCAAGGTGATGAATCTAAGGATTCTTAAAGGAACAGGCTGAAAAGTGCAGATCCTGACTGAAACAGGATTCTGACTTTTTGCCTGCAACACACATGCCCACTTCTCCTCTCTAGGGATAACAAAAACAACCCATCGGATTGACAGATGGCCTGCCCCCGCCCCCCACCACCCCACACAAAATCGTGCCCTCCAGCGACTGATCCTTATGCTATCTGGCAATACGTCCTCTGCCTTTTAAAATAATGGAGATAGAATGGTGGAATTATACCTAAAAGACTGGCTTATTGCCAGACTCCCATACCAAGTATTCGCAACAGCAAGTCACCTAGGCCTCAGCACACGTTTGTCCCTGGCAGCCATCTTGGGTTTAAGGAGGCACAGATGAACCTTATCACAATTATGGTGAAAGGTGCTGCAAAAGCGGTCAAGTAATTCTCATGGTAGTGGTTACTTGAAAAGCTCTGCGGCATAATTCTTTGAACTAGCCAGTTAACTGGGCCCACGCATAGAGCAGTCTAGAGGCCCATGGTGGATTCCCAGCTGATGAAGCAAGGGATTCTTAATGGAACGGGGTGAAAAGTGTGGTTTCTGTTTCAGTCTAAGACAGAAACGGGATCCGAACTTTTCACCTGCCACACACATGCCCACTTCTCCGGTCTGGGGAAAATAAAAACAATCCAGCGAACTGACAGAGGGCCTGCGCCCCCCACCCACACCGACCCCACAAATAAAAATGTCCCCTCCAGCTACTAATTATTATGCTAACTTGCAAAGGTTTCCGTGCATTTTAAAATAATGGGGAAAGTATGGTGGAATGATACTTAAAAGAATGGCCTCCTTCCAGCCTCCAGTAACAAGTGTCGTGAAATCCAAGTGACCTAGGCCTCAGCATAGTTTTCTCCGTGGCAGCCATCTTGTGTTTAAGGAGGCACAGACGATCCTTATCACAATTATGGTGCTGCAGAAACTGGCAAATAATTCTACACGTAGTGTTTATCTCAAAAGCTGTGCAGCATACATCTTGGTACAGGCCAGTTCATGGGCCCATGCATGGAGGGTTCTAAGGAACCATGGTGGATTCCCAGCTGATGAATCAAAGGATTTTTAATGGAACCAGCTGAAAAGTGCGGATACTGTTTCAGTCTAACTGAAACAGGATCCGCACATTTCACCTGCCACAAATATATCCACTTCCCTGTCTGGGCATAATAAACACAAACAACCAGACTGACAGAGGGACTGTCCCCCAAACCACCCCGATCCCACCCAAAAACATCCCCTCCGTTGACTCATCCTTATGCTAACTGCCGAAAGTTGCTCACCTTTTAATATAAGGGAGAAAGGATGGTGCAATGATAATTAAAAGACTGGATTCTTGTCAGACTCCCGTACCAAGTATTGGCAACACCAAGCGAGAGAACCCTCAGTATAGGTTTGTCCATGGAAGCCATCTAGGGTTTAAGGAAGCACAAATGAACCTTATCAAAATTATGGTAAAAGTGCTGGAAAAGCTGGCAAATAATTTCCATGGTAGTGGTTATTTCAAATGCTCTGTGGCATACTTCTTTGAACTAGCCTGTTAAGTGGGCCCACACATAGTGGGGTGTAGAGAACTATGGTGGATTCCCAGCTGATGAAGCAAAGGATTCTTAAAGGAACAGGATGAAAAGTGCCGATCCTGTATCAGTCTAAGACTGAAACAGGATCCACACTTTTCACTTGCCACACACATGTCCACTTCTCCTCTCCGGGGATAATAAAAACAAACCACTGGACTGACAGAGGGCCTGGCTCTGCCTCTCCCACCCCACACAAAAACGTTTCCTCCAGCGACTCATCCTTAAGCTAAATGGCAATAGGTGCTCTGCCTTTTAAAATAGTTGTGAAAGGAAGGTGGAATGATACTTAAAGGAATGGCTTCTTGCCACGGACCAGTACCAATTATCGGCAACTCCAAGGGAGATTGGCCTAACCGTAGTTTTTTCTGTGGAAGCCAGCTTGGGTTTCAGGATGCACTGCCTAACCTTTTCACAATCATTGTGAAAGTTGCTGCAAAAACTGGCAAATAATACTCAATGTAGTGGTTATTTCCAAAGCTCTGCGGCATACTTCTTGGAACTAGCCAGTTACCTGGGCCCACGCTCAGGGAGGTCTAGAGAACCATGGTGGATTCCCAACTGATGAATTAAAGGATTCCAAAAGGAACAGGCTCAAAAGCGGAGATACTGTTTCAGACTGAAACAGGATCCAAAGTTTTCACCTGCCACATACGTGCCCGCTTCTCCTCTCTGGGAATAATAAAAACAAACCACCGGACTGACAGAGGGCCTGCCCTCCCACACACACCCAACCCCACACAAAAAGCCGCTCCAGTGACTCATCTTTATGCTAACTGGCTAAAGGTGCACTGCCTTTTAAAATAATGGAGAAAAGACGGTGGAATTGTACTTAAAAAAAATGGCTTCTTGCCAGGCTCCAGTAAAATGTATCGGTACACCAAGGGAGCTAGGCCTCAGCATAGTTTTGTCCGTGGCAGCCTGCTTGGGTTTAAGGAGGCACAGATGAACCTTATCACAATTATGGTCAAAGGTGCTGCAAAAACTGGCAAACAATTCTCAACGTAGTGGTTATTTCAAAAGCTCTACGGCATACATCTTGGAACTAGCCAGTTACCTGGGCCCACACATAGAGGGGTCTCGACAGCCATGGTGGATTCCCAGCTGATGAATCAAAGGATTCGTAAAGGAACTGGCTGAAAAGTGCGGATCCTGTTTCAGTCTAAGACTGAAACAGGATCCGTACTTTTCACCTGCCACACACATGCCCACCTCTCCTCTTTGGGCATAATAAAGACAAACCACCAGACAGACAGAGAGCCTTCCCCTCAACGCACCACCCGACCCCACTCAAAAACGTCCCCTCCAGCAACTCATTCTTATGATAACTGGAAAAAGGTGTTCTGCCTTTTAAAATGATGGAGAAAGGATGGTGGAATGACTCTTAATAGCATGGCTTCTTGCCAGGCTCCAGTACCAACTATCGGCAACACCAAGTGAGCTAGGCCTCAGCATAGTTTTGTCTGCTCCAGCCATCTTGGGTTGAAGGAGGCACGGACGAACCTTATCACAATTATGGTGAAAGGTGGTGCAAAAACTAGCAAATAATTCTCAACGTAGTGGTTATTTCAAAAGCTCTGTGGCATACTTCTTGGAACTAGCCAGTTACCTGGGCCCACGCATAGAGGTCTTTAAAGAACCATGGTGTATTCCCAGCTGATGAATCAAACGATTCTTTTTTGTTTGTTTGTTTGTTTGTTAGCTCATTATGGGGGTACAAAAGATCAGGCTATATACATTCCCCATGCCTCCCCTTTCCCCCGATTCTGAGCTTCAATTTTGTCCATTCCCTAGTCAGTGCACATCACATTCATCATGTAGGTGTGCACCCCTCCTCTCCCCCACCCCATCCCCCCCAGTTAGAACTTGAAGGGTGTCCATTCCCCAGGCAGTGCACATCACATTCATCAAGTAGGTATACACCCATCCCTTCCACCCGGCCCCAACCTCTGTCCGATACCCAATTGGTGTTGTTCCCAAATGTGCACTCAGGGAAACCAATTTGCTGGTGAGTACATGTGGTGCTTATTTTTCCATTCTTGGGATACTTCACTTAATAGAATGGGATCCAGCTCTCTCCAGGAGAACCAAAGAGATGCCATATCGCCATTATTTCTAATAGCTGAGTAATATTCCATGGTATACATATACCACATTTTGCTAATCCATTCATGAATTGATGGGCATTTGGGTTGTTTCCACATCTTTGTGATTGTGAATTGTGCTGCTATAATCATTCAGGTGCAGGTGTCTTTTTTATAGAATGACTTTTGTTCTTCTGGGTAGATGTCCAATAATGGAATTGCTGGATCGAATGGTAGGTCTACTTGAATCTGTTTAAGGTATCTCCACATTGCTTTCCACAGGGGCTGCACTAGTTTACAGTCCCACCAGCAGTGTATGAATGTACCTATCTCCCCACACCCCCACCAACATGTATAGTTTTGGGACTTTTTGATAAAGGCCATTCCCACTGGAGTTAAGTGATATCTCATTGTGGTTTTGATTTGCATTTCCCTGATGATTAGAGATGTTGAACACTTTTTCATATGTTTGTTAGCCATTTTTATATCTTCTTTTGAAAAATTTCTATTTATGTCCTTTGCCCACTTTTTGATAGGGTTGTTTGATTTTTTCTTACTGATTTTCCTGAGTTCTAAATAGATTCTTGTTATCAGTCCTTTATCTGATGTGTAGTATGCGAAAATTTTTTCCCATTCTGTAGGTTGTCCATTTACTCTCGTGACTGTTTCTTTGGCTGTGCAGAAGCTTTTTAATTTGATCAGGTCCCATTTATTTATTTTTGTTGTTGCTGTGATTGCTTTAGGGGTCTTCCTCATAAATTCTTTGCCTAGGCCAATGTCTGTAAGAGTCTTTCCTACATTTTCTTCTAGAATTCTAATAGTTTCTGACCTTAGGTTTAAGTCTGTTAACCACTGTGATTTGATTTTTGTGAGGGGTGAGAGTTATGTGTCCTGTTTTAGTCTTCTACATGTGGATATCCAGTTTTCCCAGCACCATTTATTAAATAAGGAATCTTTTCCCCAGAGTATGTTTTTGTCTGCTTTGTCAAAGATTAGATGGCTATATGAGGATGGTTTTATATTGGGATTTTCTGTTCTGTTCCACTGGTCTGTGTCCCTGCACTTGTGCCAGTACCAGGCTGTTTTAAGAACCACAGCCTTGTAGTATAGTTTGAAGTCTGGCAAATTAATACTTCCCATTTTGTTTTTGTTGTTTAAGATTGCTTTTGCTAAACGGGGTCTTCCCTGGTTCCATACAAAGCGTAAAATTATTTTTCCTATGTCTGTGAAAAAAGATGTTGGTAATTTAATAAGGATTGCATTGAATCTGTAGATAACTTTGGGCAGTATAGACATTTTAACAATGTTGATTCTACCGATCCATGAGCATGGTATGGTTTTCCACCTATTTACATGTTCTGCAATTTCCTTCCTCAGTGTTTCATAGTTCTCCCTATAGAGGTCCTTTACCTCCTTAGTTAAATAAATTCCTAGGTATTTTATTTTCTTTGTTGCTATTTTGAAGGGTATTGAGTCCTTAATTTGGTTTTCCATTTGACTGTTATTGGCATATATGAATGCCTCTGATTTGTGTGTATTGATTTTGTATCCTGAGACTTTACTGAATTCATTGATCAATTCCAGGAGTCTCTTGGTTGAAACCTTGGGGTTTTATAGATATAACATCATATCATCAGCAAAGAGTGAGAGTTTGATCTCTTCTGTCCCTATTTCAACTCCCTTGATTCTGCTCTCTTGCCTGATAGCTCTTGCAAGGACTTCCAATACTATGTAGAAAAGTAACGGGGACAGTGGTAAGCCTTGTCTGGTTCCAGTTTGAAGTGGGAATGCTTTCAGTTTTTCCCCATTCAGTATGATGTTGGCTGAGGGTTTGTCGTATATGGCTTGTATCATTTTTATATAGGCCCCATCTATGCCTATTTTGTTAAGTGTTCTTATCATAAAAGGGTGTTGAATTTTGTCAAATGCTTTCTCTGCATCTATTGAGAGGATCATCTGATCTTTATTTTTGCTTCTATTTATGTGATGAATTACATTCCCATATGTCAAACCATCCCTGCATCTCTGGGATGAAGCCCACTTGGTCGTGATGGATTATTTTTTGATAAGCACTTGGATTCGATTTGTTAGAATTTTATTGAGAATTTTTGCATCTATATTCATAAGAGAAATTGGTCTATAGTTCTCTGTTTTAGTTGCATCCTTTCCTGGATTTGGTATCAGGATTATGTTGGCTTGGTAAAAAGTGTTGGGGAGAATCCCATCCTTCTCTATATTGGAGAATAGTTTATGTACGATGGGCACCAGTTCTTCTTTGTAGGTATGGTAGAATTCAGGTGTGAACCCATCTGGTCCAGGGCTTTTCTTTTTGGGAAGGTTTTTTATTGCTGTTTCAATTTCAGATCTAGATATCGGTCTATTCAGGAATTCTATTTCTTCCTGGTTGAGCCTGGGAAGGCTGTGTGTTTATAAGAATTTGTCCATTTCCTCCAGGTTTTCTAATTTGTGTGCATAAAGATTTTTGTAGAATTCATAGATGATATCATGTATCTCTGTGGCATCAGTCGTGATTACTCCTTTCGTGTTCCTGATCGAGGTTATAAGAGATTTTTCTTTTCTGCTCTTGGTTAGTTTAGCCAGAAGTGTGTCAATTTTGTTTATTTTTTCAAAGAACCAACTTTTGGTTTTATTAATCTCCGTTATGGTTTGGTTTAATCTCCCTTATGCTCCCTTATGGTCCTTTTCATTTAGTTCTGATTTAATCTTAATAATTTCCTTCTGCTGGGTTTGGGTTTGGTCTCTTCTTTCTTCTCCAGCTCTTTGAGTCTATTCATTAGATTGTCTATTTGTAAGTTTTCTGTCTTTTTGGTATAGGCATTTATGGAAATAAATTTTCCTCTCAGGACTGCTTTAGCTGTGTCCCACAGATTTTGATAAGTTGTATCTCCTTTGTCGTTTAATTCAAAGAATCTTTTGATTTCTGACTTGATTTCTTCATTTATAAAATGATTGTTCAGGAGAAGGTTATTTAGCTTCCATGACTTTGAGTAGAAATGAGGATTTCTGTTAGGGTTCATTGTTACTTTTATTCCACTGTGATCCGAGAAGCTGCATGGTATTATTTCTATATTTTTAAATTTTTTAAGACATTCTTTATGTCCTAAGATATGGTCAATCTTGGAGAATGTCCCATGAGCTGATGAGAAGAACTTATATTCAGTGGTATTTGGGTAGAATGTCCTGTAGATGTCAGTCAGGCCCATTTGTTCTAGCATTCTATTTACGTCCAATATTTCTTTGTTTATTTTTTGTTTGGAGGATCTGTCTTGAACTGTCAGTGGCGTGTTAAAATCTCTGGCTACTAAAGTGTTGTTATCTATCATTTGGTTCAGATCAAGTAGGGTTTGCTTTATGAATCTGGGTGCACCTAGATCGGGTGCATATATGTTAAGTATAGTTATGTCTTCTTGTTGAATTGTACCCTTCACCAGTATATAGTAACCATCTTTGTCTTTCTTTACTTTTGTTGATTTAAAAACTACGTTATCGGAGATTAGAACTGCCACGCCAGCTTTCTTTTGGGTTCCATTTGCTTGGAATATTGATTTCCACCCTTTTATTTTCAGTCTAAATGCATCCTTGCAGGTTAGATGAGTTTCCTGAAGACAGCAGATACTTGGCTTATATCTTTTTTATCCATTGGGCCAGTCCATGTCTCTTGAGTGGGGAATTCAATCCATTCACATTTAATGAGAGAACTGATAAGCGAGACAGATTGCTGTTCCTCATGTTGGGTTGAATTTCATTGATCTGTTTTCTCTCTTGAGCCATTATGATAACTGTGTTTTCATATTTATCTCTTGATTAGTGTTACATTCGAGGGTCCTTCTTGTGCTGGACCACGTGTAACTCTGTTTTGAATACTTCTTGGAAAGCTGCTCTTGTCTTGGTGAATTCTCTGAGTTTTTGTTTATCTGAGAATGTCTTAATTTCACCTTCATATATAAAACTGAGCTTATCTGGGTACAGGATTCTAGGCTGGGCATTATTCTGTTTCAGAAGAGTGAGAATGGGGCTCCAATCTCTTCTTGCTTGTAAGGTTTCAGTTGAGAAATCTGGCGTGATTCGGATGGGCTTTCCTTTGTATGTTACTTGTTTCTTTCTCCTTACAGATTGAAGAAGGGCCTCGTTAGTGGATATTTTGGTCAGTCTGATAACTACATGACGTGGTGTCTTCCTATTTGGTATGAATCTCTCAGAGGTTCTTTGAGCTTCTTGAACCTGTGTATCTAGAGATTTGGCAAGGCCTGGGAAATTTTCCTCAATTATATCTTCAGATACTTTATTCAACCCTTGCTTATTGTCTTCTTCACCCTCAGGAATGCCGATAACTCTCACGTTAGGCTTCTTCACATAATCCCACATTTCTGGTAGACTATGATTATTTCTCATGTTTCTTTGTTTTAACTCTGTGACTGCCTTATTTAATTGGAAAGTGTTATCTTTGATCTCTGAGATTCTTTCTTCTGTTTGATCTACCCTGCTCTTGAGACTTTCCACTGTGTTTTGTAGCTCCTTGAATAAATTTTCCATTTCCAGGAGTTCAGTTTGATTTTTCTTCAGTATTTCAATTTCTTTGGTGAATTTTTCTTCCAAGTCCTGGATCTTTTTTGTGGTTTCTTTGTGTTGATTATCCATTTTTTCTTGCATAATGTTCAGCGTATTTATGATCCATGTTTGAAATTCTTCCTGTGACATGTTGCTATTTGGAATCTGCTTTGTGTTAATTGGTGGAGAACTAGTAATCCTCTTTGAGGGTATGGTTTCAGCTTGATTCTTTATACTCCTAGAGTTCCTTCGCTGAGCCCTTCCCATCTGAATGAATCCTTAAGATCCCTTCTTTCAGCTTTAGTCTGGATAGGGGCACACTGTGAGTGCCAGGTAAGCTGCCTCCTCTGTCACTAGGGGGAGCCCTTCACATATTGTTCAGGATTTTGCTAGCTCCGCTGGGGGGGCTGCCCCTCTTCCTCTCCCGAGGTGGCTTCTGTCTCTCTCTGTGAGAAAGACAGTGGATAGGGAGAGTGGAGCGGTGCCCTCATTCGCCCAACGCCCCAGCCACTGCAGTTCCCGCGGGCGATGGTCTGCCCCACCCCAATGTCTGCAAGGTCCACGCTCTACTCTCTCGTGACTGGGGAACCACTCAGTGTTCACACAAAGGTGGAGCTCCTAGTCAGGGTCCGTGGACTAGGGAAGGGAGCCGCCCAGGGAGCCGCCCGGTACCCAATCGCTCCTCAGCGTTTAGGCTGTGGACCCCGACAATGGCGGCCGCCCGTCTGCAGATCACTGTCACTGGGGTTGAATGCTCAGGGACCGGCAGAGGCCAGAGGAGCCGGGGACCGGGAGAATCCAGCCGCCCACCTATACGAGGCAGTTTGGCATCTGCTAGAGCCGGGACCAAAGCAGCCCCACCGCCCGCGTATAGGAGACAGTTGCTAGGTGCGTCAGCTGCGCACAGCACTCCAGGGTCCAAAATGCCTCCTGCCAATGTCTCCTCTCTGCAGAGCCCCACATCTCCCGTGGCGATTCTGCACCGACTTCAGGCAGATCCTCAATTGAGTGGGTGTGGAGGTCAGAGGGGGAACAAGATGCTTTCCTGTGGGGCTGAACCCACCCCACTCTCTGGTGAGGTGGGTACAGCTGTCCCGTGCTCCCTTCTCTATTGGCCATCCCGCACTCTCCAGATTTTGGTGATTTATTTCCCTAATCACCTCAGTCTTTTCTTGCTCTCTCTCTCTGTCCCACGCTGATTCTCCATGGATTCACACCACCGTTCTTGTGGGGAAGTGAACCTCTAGGGTTGTGGGCAGTGGGAGACCCATGCCTTCCACTCCAGGAGCACGAATCCAGGAGGTCACCACCATTCCACCATCATTGAGAATGAATCAAAGGAGTCTTAAAGGAACGGGCTGAAAAGTGCGGATCCTGTTTCAGTCTAAGTCTGAAACAGGATCCGCACTTTTCACCTGCCACACACATGCCCACTTCTCCTCTCTGGGCATAATAAAAACAAACCACTGGACTGACAGAGGGCTTGCCCCCCCACACACACCACACGACCCCACACAAAAACGTCCCCTCCAGTGACTCATTCTTATGCTAACTGGCAAACGGTGCTATGCCTTTTAAAATAATGGAAAAAGGATGGTGGAATGATACTTGAAAGACTGGTTTTATTCCACGCTCCCGTACCAAGTATCGGCAACACCAAGTGAGCTAGGCCTCAGCATAGTTTTTTCCCTGGCAGCCATCTTGGGATTAAGGAGGCAGAGAAGTACCTTGTCACAATTATGGTGAAAGGTGCTGCAAAAACTGGCAAATAATTCTCCACGTAGTGGTTATTTCAAAAGCTCTATGGCATACTTCTTGGAACCAGCTAGTTACCTGGGGCCACGCATAGAGGGTTATAGAGAACCATGGTGGATTCACGGAAGAAGAGTCAAATGATTCTTAAAGGAACGGGCAGAAAATGTGGATCCTGTTTCAGTCTAAGACTAAAACAGGATCCGCACTTTTCACCTGCTGCACACATGCCAACTTCTCCTCTCTGAGGATTAAAAAAAAAAACACTGGACTGGCAGAGCGCCTGCCCCCTCACACACCACCTGACCCCACACAACAACGTGCCCTCCAGCAACTCATTTGCTAACTGGCAAAAGGTGCTCTGCCTTTTAAAACAATGGAAAAAGGTTGGTGGAATGATACTTAAAAGACTGGCTTCTTGACAGGCTCCAGTACCAAGTATAGGCAATACCAAGTGAGGTAGGCCTCAGCATGGTTTTGTCCATGGCAGCCAGC
The DNA here is from genome assembly GCF_041146395.1 of Eulemur rufifrons. NCBI lineage: Eukaryota > Metazoa > Chordata > Mammalia > Primates > Lemuridae > Eulemur > Eulemur rufifrons. The sequence continues at coordinate 3,698,476 of NW_027182814.1, read as the reverse complement.
TTGGTTTAAGGAGGCAGAGACGAACCTTGTCACAATTATGGTGAAAGGTGCTGCAAAAACTGGCAAATAATTCTCCACGTAGTGGTTATTTCAAAAGCTCTGCAGCATAATTCTTGGAAGTATCCAGTTAAAGGGTCCCACGCATTGAGGGGTCCAGAGAACCATGGTAGATTGCCAGGTGATGAATCAAAGGATTCTTAAAGAAACGGGCTGAAAACTGCTGATCCTCTTTCACCCTAAGACTGAAAGAGGATCAGCACTTTTCACCTGCCACACACATGCCCACTTCTCCTCTCTGGGCCTAATAAAAACAAACCGCCAGACTGAAAGATGCCCTGACCTCCAAACACCACCCGACCCCACAAAAAAAGTCCCTTCCAGCGACTCATTCTTATGCTAACTGCCAAAAGGTGCTCTGCCATTTAAAATAGTGGAGAAAGGATCATGGAATGATACTTAAAAAACTGGCTTCTTGCCAGGGTCCAGTACCAAGTATTGGCAACACCAAGTGAGCTATGCCTCAGCATAGTGTTTTCCATGGCAGCCATCTTGTGTTTAAGGATGCAGAGGCGAATCTTAACACAATTATTGTGAAAGGTGCTGCAAAAACTGGCAAATAATTCTCACCGTAGTAGTTATTTCAAAAGCTCTGCGGTATACTTCTTGGAACCAGCCAGTTTACTGGGCGCACTCATAGAGGGGTCTATAGAACCTTGGTAGAGTCCCAGCTGATGAATCAAATGATTCTTAAAGGAACAGGCTGAAAACTGCGGATCCTGTTCAGTCTAAGACTGAAACAGGATCTGCCCTTTTCACCTGCCACACACATACCCACTTCTCCTCTCTGGGGATAATAAAAACAAATCACCAGACTGACAGAGGGCCTGCCCCTCCACCACCCCCTGACTCGACATAAAAACATCCCCTCCAGCAACTCATTCTTATGCTCACTGGTGAAAGGTGCTCTGCCTTTTAA